>NC_088230.1:35008455-35095955 GCF_036934945.1 Oncorhynchus masou masou
TCCAATCTTGATAAACTCCCATATCTATTAGGTGAAATACTACAGTGTGCCATCACAGCATCAATATTTGTGACCTGTTGCTACAAGAAAAGTGAAGAACAAACATCTTTGTAAATACAAACTATCTGTCTATTTATTTTCTTTCTTTATAGTTTTCTTCAACTATTTGCACGTTGTTACACTTGCATTTACCATAAAAGGTAGTGGATGAACAGGTCAGTAACTCATGAAATATAATACAATATTGTGTAAAACATTGAATTTGTAAATTGCATCGAAATGGACTTTGTCCCCAATTTTCCCCCATGTTTTAGACATGAGGCGTGACCTGCGAAAGCAACACATGATCGACATCACCCTCAGCAAGAGGATCTGCTGTAGCTGATGCCTCTCCCATCCTTTGATGTTCTCTTGCTCTCTCTCTCTCTAGTTAATCAGTCCCGGTGGCTTTTGTAGTGTGTGTCCAACTCTACTTAACTCTTATTTAGAGTTCAATGGTAACGGTGAACTTCCAGGCACGAGGGATGACGACAGGTGCCGGGGATAGCAGGTTGCCTTTTGCTTAGATGTTGCTCTGCTTTGTCTTAAACTGGCTGGCTAAGTTAGCTTACAAACATACTGCGCAGATATATTTTCAAGTTCACCTGGCTAATTAATAGTTTGAGTACAAGTGGCATGATGCTGTGCTGTTACATTTGTAAATGACCTGGTATAACAGCAAAATGAGCTCAACGGAAAACGTAAATATTGGAAATGCTCAGGCAGCTGCCATTTTCTATTGGGAAAGAAAAATGGCAGTTGCATTTGCCAGAAAAGGACGAGTAAGAAATAATTTAAACATCACCTATATAAATTCCAGCTGTGCCCATGCTAAAATACAATGTGACTTGTGTTGTACTACTGAATTAAACTGTGAGGGCAGGCACTCAGACAAGCCTTTGTGATTGAACTTAGGTATAGGCAGGAATGACCGGGGCCTTCAGCAAGTAAGACATCATTTGAACATCACAGATATACATCCCCAATGCGCCCATGATAAAGTTAACTACATTACTTTAGGTGGCTGCTTTGAGCAAAACATGTATGTAATATAACCTATTCTGTGAGCCTTGTGTGTGTGTGTGTGTGTGTGTGTGTGTGTGTGTGTGTGTGTGTGTGTGTGTGTGTGTGTGTGTGTGTGTGTGTGTGTGTGTGTGTGTGTGTGTGTGTGTGTGTGTGTGTGTGTGTGTGTGTGTGTGTGTGTGTGTGTGTGTGTGTGTGGCCTATGTGGAATAAACTATTTACAAGATGTGTACTGTTCACTGTTGCCAACTTTGGGAGCACGTGTTCCTTGAATAACTCTAGTCCAGCATTATGACTCTGCCAGAGGTCGTCACGCTGGACGAGGATGGTGATGGGGGCTTTGGTGGTCCATGACAACAAAGAAGCAAGTGTATCTTCCAGGATGTTGAACTGACCGGGGATCCTGGTGCCAGTAGGGACGGTCTTCACGGAGGCGGTATCACATATCGGTATCACTTGACATATCGGTATCACTTGACATTATCGGTATCACTTGACATTTCGGTATCACTTGACATTATCGGTATCACTTGACATTTCGGTATCACTGGACATATCGGTATCACTGGACATATCGGTATCACTTGACATATCGGTATCACTTGACATTATCGGTATCACTTGACATTTCGGTATCACTTGACATTATCGGTATCACTTGACATTTCGGTATCACTTGACATTATCGGTATCACTTGACATTATCAGTATCACTTGACATATCGGTATCATTTGACATGATCGGTATCACTTGACATTATCGGTATCACTTGATATTATCGGTATCACTTGACATTATCGGTATCACTTGACATATCGGTATCACTTGACATTATCGGTATCACTTGACATATCGGTATCACTTGACATTATCGGTATCACTTGACATTATCGGTATCACTTGACATTATCGGTATCACTTGACATTATCGGTATCACTTGACATATCGGTATCACTTCACATTTCGGTATCACTTGACATTATCGGTATCACTTGACATTTCGGTATCACTTGACATATCGGTATCACTTGACATTTCAGTATCACTTGACATTATCGGTATCACGTGACATATCGGTATCACATGACATATTAATCATATATTGGGAAGTATCCTATAGATCAAGACTGTGTGAATGCATGCACCACTCCAAATAAATAAATACTGTGCCTCTGAAGTTTTGTCTCTGGTCATAAAACTACAATACAGACTGGATGTCTTTTATTGATTTATTTTTACTTCATCTTTATTTACCCAGGTAGGCTTGTTGAGAACAAGTTCTCATTTACAACTGCCACCTGGCCAAGATAAAGAGTAGCAATTCGACACATAAAACAACAGAGTTACACATGGAATAAACAAAACATAGTCAATAATACAGTAGAACAAAAGAAAACAAAAAGTCTATATACAGTGAGTGCAAATGAGGTAAGATAAGGGAGTTAAGGCAATAAATAGGCCATTCTAACCAAGTCAATTCTGAATGGCAATAGATTTGGGGATTCATTCTTATCTGTAACAACATTCTAGAAGTCAGGTATCCGGGGTAATCTGGATAATGATTATTTAATTGATTAAGCGGCTCTTTGCTTGTGGAGTGTTTACAGATGTATAGAACACATTGTATTGCTAAGATTCTCAAACTTAATATCTACATTCACCGACACAGGATAAACTTTATCCCTCATGCTGGCCCTGACCAAACCAGTAAGTTACCACTCACTATAGATGCATTTCTCCACATGACCAGACTAATAGTGGTCTTCTCCACATGACCAGACTTCTATAGGGCTTCTCCACATGACCAGACTTCTATAGGGCTTCTCCACATGACCAGACTTCTAGTGGTCTTCTCCACATGACCAGACTTCTAGAGGTCTTCTCCACATGACCAGACTGATAGTGGTCTTCTCCACATGACCAGACTGATAGTGGTCTTCTCCACATGACCAGACTTCTAGAGGTCTTCTCCACATGACCAGACTTCTAGAGGTCTTCTCAACATGACCAGACTTCTAGTGGTCTTCTCCACATGACCAGACTTCTAGAGGTCTTCTCAACATGACCAGACTTCTAGTGATCTTCTCCACATGACCAGACTGATAGTGGTCTTCTCCACATGACCAGACTGATAGTGGTCTTCTCCACATGACCAGACTAATAGTGGTCTTCTCCACATGACCAGACTGATAGTGGTCTTCTCCATATGACCAGACTGATAGTGGTCTTCTCCACATGACCAGACTGATAGTGGTCTTCTCCACATGACCAGACTAATAGTGGTCTTCTCCACATGACCAGACTTCTATAGGGCTTCTCCACATGACCACACTGATAGTGGTCTTCTCCATATGACCAGACTGATAGAGGTCTTCTCCACATGACCAGACTGATAGTGGTCTTCTCCATATGACCAGACTAATAGAGGGCTTCTCCATATGACCAGACTAATAGTGGTCTTCTCCACATGACCAGACTGATAGTGGTCTTCTCCACATGACCAGACTGATAGTGGTCTTCTCCACATGACCAGATTTCTAGTGGTCTTCTCCACATGACCACACTGATAGTGGTCTTCTCCACATGACCACACTGATAGTGGTCTTCTCCACATGACCACACTGATAGTGGTCTTCTCCACATGACCAGACTTCTAGTGGTCTTCACCCCTTTTAATGCTCTTCTGCTCATCCTTGAAAAATGCTATGAGGTCTGAAATAAACACCAACGTCAACCTACTGTACTAACAATTATCTAGGCTAAGAATTCTAAATGGATTAAATCGTTTTTTTGTCTTCATCAATCTAAACAAAAACACGTATTTTTATTTTTAAATGCAACTTTGTTGAAGCACCATTGGCAGCGATTACAGCCTCGAGTATTTTTGGGTATGATGCTACAAGCTTGACACACCTGCATTTAGGGAGTTTCTCCCATTCTTCTCTGCAAATCCTCTCAAGCTCTGTCAGGTTGGATGGGGAATGTCGCTGCACAGCTATTTTCAGGTCTCTCCAGAGATGTTCTATTGGGTTTAAGTCTGGGCTATGGCTGGGCCACTCAAGGACATTGAGAGACTTGTCCTGAATCCACTCCTGCATTGTCTTGGCTGTGTGCTTAAAGTCGTTGTCCTGTTAGAAGGTGAAACTTCACCCCAGTTTGAGGTCCTGAGCCCTCTGGAGCAGGTTTTCAACAAGGATCTCTCTGCATTCAGGCCAAAGAGTGCAATCTTGGTTTTATCAGACCAGAGAATCGTGTTTCTCATTGTCTTAGAGTCCTTTAGGTGCCTTTTGGCAAACTCCAAGTGGGCTGTCATGTGCCTTTTACTGAGGAGTGGCTTCCGTCTGGCCACTCTACCATAAAGGCCTGATTTGTTGAGTGTTGTCCTTCTGGAAGGTTTTCCCATCTCTACAGAGGGACTCTGGAGCTCTGTCAGAGTTCTCGGGTTCTTGGTCACCTCCCTGACCAAGGCCCTTCTCCAACGATTGCTCAGTTTGGTCGATCAGCCAGCTTTAGGAAGAGTCTTTGTGGTTGCAAACGTCTTCCATTTAAGAATGATGGAGGCCTCCGTGTTCTTGGGGACCTTCAATGCTGCAGAAATGTTTTGGTACCCTTCTCCAGATCTGTGCCTCAACATAATCCTGTCTCAGAGCTCTACAGACAATTCCTTTAACATCATGGCTTGGTTTTTGCTCTGACATGCACTTTACATTTACATTTAAGTCATTTAGCAGACGCTCTTATCCAGAGCGACTTACAAATTGGTGAATTCACCTTCTGACATCCAGTGGAACAGCCACTTTACAATAGTGCATCTAAATCATTAAGGGGGGTGGTGAGAAGGATTACTTATCCTATCCTAGGTATTCCTTGAAGAGGTGGGGTTTCAGGTGTCTCCGGAAGGTGGTGATTGACTCCGCTGTCCTGGCGTCAACTGTGGAACCTTATATAGACAGGTGTGTACCTTTCCAAAACATGTTCAATCAATTTAATTGACCACAGGTGGACCCCAGTCAAGTTGTGGAAACATTTCAAGAGTGATCAATGGAAACAGGATGCACCTGAGCTCAATTTCGAGTCTCATAGCAAAGGGTCTGAATACTTATGTAAATAAGGTATTTATAAAAACATGTTTTCAATGTGTTATTATGGGTTTATTGTGTGTAGATTGATGAATAAGGCTGAAAAGGGAGAAGGGGTCTGAATACTTTACGAATGTATTGCTCTGCTAACTAGCTAGCTAAAGTGTAGTCACTGGCTAGCTAAGACAGAGAAAGGGGACTTAAATTCATGGGTTGGGCACAAAGATCTCTGATCCCACGTTGGTGAATGGTAGCTTAGTCTTGGCTAGAGATGAAGTGCAGGAGCTTCCTGCAGGAAGTTGTAGTGTTTGCTGAGGTCTTTTCTGTTGCTATTTAGTATTTTGAATTTTTGGGAGTAAATTGAGGTGAATATATTCATAAAACTCACCTTATCCAAGAGAGAATTACATGGCTATCAAAACGTCACACCAGGGTAAGCCTACACAAAACACAGACCTTATATGAAGTAGTTCTTATATCCCATACGCAAAAATGATTGGAACCATTACTGGGTTTTACGGCTAGGTTTTATGGGTATTATGATATGTACACTGTGCCGGACAATAGACAATAAAGTTATCTTTTCAGGGCCAAGATGGCGTCACTTTGAGTGGGTGTATTTGAACGTATGACAAACCAAGAAGATTATGATCAATACTCATGGATTTTAATACTTTTTTTTGTAAACTGACCCTTACCTATATGAAGTAACAGAAGGTGATTGTAAAACACAGTGATCACGACTCCATTGGCTGAACAGATGCTAATGACCTCAGATGCAAGCATCCCACATATTTTGTATTTGTATTTATTATGGATCCCCATTATGGATCCCCATTAGCTGCTGCTTTTTAATTTTTAATTTATTTATTTAGCCAGGCAAGTCAGTTAAGAACAAATTTGTTCTTAACTGACTTGCCTAGTAAAATAAAGGTAAAATAAAAAAAATAAAAAAAGATGCACAATGTATGTTGAAATGTTGCCCCCTGCTGGATAACAAATGTAAGAATACATTAATTAGATAATTTTTTCAAATCAAATTAAATGTTATTTGTCACATGCGCCGAATACAACAGGTGTAGACCATACAGTTAATGCTTACTTACCAGCCCTTAACTAACAATACATTTATTTTTTAAATAGCCCAAAAAAGAAATAAATAAAAGTAACAAATGTCTCCAAGAACAAGATCTCTCCTAGAGGGAAATTCTTCTGGAATGCATATATTACTGAAATTGAATGGAAGAAAGCTTGGTTGCTCCTTCACAAATTTTGAATATCAAATAAAGTAAAATAAATTAACTTTAAAATCTTGCACAAAATATCCCCTTGCAAGAATGTGTTGTCTAAATTCATGTATTTGGAGGACATATTTTCTGTGATAAAGAAGGGGAAACTATTATACACATTTTTTAACGAGTGTGATTCTGTGAAGTTAGTTTAGAGCGAGTTAAGTATTTACATTTTTTATTACATCAATAAGACCCATGTTTTTACAATGAAAGATGTAATATGTTATTGTTCAAATGAAAATAAAACTACTGAATTAGTCGTTATTTTTTCATTCTCTCTGGTACATTGTATATACACAAAAACACACGTTTGAAATATGTCCCCAAATGCAATATATTGTTTACTTGAAAACCAATATTTAATAAAATCTCTAGAATTAGTCAATAACAAAAAAACACACTGTATACTTACAACTCTATCATAGGTTTGTACAACTGTAACCCCTGGTCTTTATTCCATTTATTTGAGGTACTTTAACTTTTGAAAGTGAATTGTTGTGATTTAATTTTTTTTTACTTTATAATGTTATTTTTGTTTCTTCAGAGAAAATATATGTGTAGTGATGCACTATGTTTTTTTGTTATTGTATTGTAATTTGGAAAAAAACCCCCAGCTAAATCAAATTAAAATAAAGTATTTTTTATTTTTTATTGTGATTTTCTGACAATATCTGTTAATTAGTTATTGCACTATTATTACAATGCAACTGTTTCAATGGTATTCAACTTTTACCATGTTCGGATCAATCCGATATGAGTTTTGCGCTAATAGTCCTGAATACAGACCACCAATGGGCAAATCATAATTACGCACACATTACGCACAGAAAAAAACGATCTGCATCAAAGTGAACATATACGCTAAAGCTACCCCAAGACGACAAAAGTGTCAAAAGCTATGATGAAAATGTACATTTTAAAATGTCTCCAAGTTAATTTTCAAAAACACTAACATAGAAACTATCGATAAATACTTACACTTTTCTTTTGCATCCTCAGACCTTACATTCCAAAGAGCCTGGCATAACAGCATGCACTGAGATTTACATTTTCAGTTTGACAAGCGACAGAATTCGCCCTCCTGCTGTGACTGACAGGTCATGAACCAATCGCCTCTGTCCACCGGCTATTGGGACGGCTCCAATTGGAGCATTTGGCTGAAATCCAGTGACAATGAACCGTGTGACAGGTATTGGATGGGGCAGACAGGCTACAGACAGAATAAACAGGCAGACGGTGAAAGGGGATTTAAGGGTAGCTAATACCTTAACCTTAATCCGTGCAGGGTTTCTCTATCTAATAGAATAAACCTGGAGACAGATTAACATATAGGGGAATGAATTTAACCTACAAGGTAGGCTTACTGAAATACTGTGACCACCTGCAACTGATGTTGTACAGAGTTTTATGTATCCAGGTTGCATGTTTGGGGTGGCAGGTAGCCTAGTGGTTAGAGCCAGGGCCAGTAACCAAAAGGTTGCTAGATCGAATCCCTGAGCTGACAGGTTCTGCCCCCAAGCAAGGCAGTTAATAACCCACTGTTCCCAGGCCATCCTTGTAAATAAGAATGTGTCCTTAACTGACTTGCCGAGTTAAATAATCATTCATCCCAATTCTCATCCCCTATTCGACAAACACTTTCATCTCTTACGGTATGAGGGGACGATTTGGACCGTTACCCCTAAAAACCCAGCATCTATTTGAGCTACATCACCTATCTATGTGTGCCCACACTATTCAGGTCAGCAGATCTGAACAAAAAACGCACGCACGCACACACGCTGAGTGCACTATATGAGGCTAATCTGACACCTGAGCCAGCTGTCATGTGGTTGGTTGATGAAGGAGGAAATAGACCTCCTGCTGGCCGACTCAGAGTCTTTGCAGAGCAGCAAATGCACCTTAACACACTAGAGTCATGTCCTGTATAGTTCACCTTGACACACTAGACTAGAGTCATGTCCTGTATAGTTCACCTTGACACACTAGACTAGAGTAATGTCCTGTATAGTTCACCTTGACACACTAGACTAGAGTAATGTCCTGTATAGTTCACCTTGACACACTAGACTAGAGTAATGTCCTGTATAGTTCACCTTAACAGTCTGTGTTGTCGCACACTCTTACACCATGATTAGTGCTATCGGGATCCTTGTGATGTCCCTACCCTACCCTAACTCCTACCCTGAACCTTAACCCTAAGCCCTACCCTAACCTTAAGCCTAACACTAAACCCTACCCTGAACCTTAACCCTACCCTGAACCTTAACCCTAACCCCTACCCTAAACCTTAACCCTAAACCCTACCCTGAACCTTAACCCTTACCCTAAACCTTAACCCCTACCCTAAACCTTAACCCTACCTTGAACCTTAACCCCTACCCTGAACCTTAACCCTAACCCCTACCCTAAACCTTAACCCCTACCCTAAACCTTAACCCTACCCTGAACCTTAACCCCTACCCTAAACCCTACCCTGAACCTTAACCCCTACCCTAAACCTTAACCCTAACCCTACCCTGAACCTTAACCCTAACCCCTACCCTAAACCTTAACCCCTACCCTAAACCTTAACCCTACCCTGAACCTTAACCCCTACCCTAAACCCTACCCTGAACCTTAACCCCTACCCTAAACCTTAACCCCTACCCTAACCTTAACCCTACCCTGAACCTTAACCCTAACCCCTACCCTAATCTTAACCCTAAACCCTACCCTGAACCTTAACCCTAACCCCTACCCTAAACCTTAACCCTACCCTGAACCTTAACCCCTACCCTAACCTTAACCCTAACCTTAACCCTACCCTGAACCTTAACCCTAAACCCTACCCTGAACCTTAACCCTAACCCCTACCCTAAACCTTAACCCTACCCTGAACCTTAACCCCTACCCTAAACCTTAACTCCAAACCCTACCCTGAACCTTAACCATTTTAAATGTCAACTTCAATGGGGTAATGTCAGTGCCAATTTAGCATTTTTAACAATTTGCGTAGCATATAGTATATCTCCTCATTCCCAAAATATAAACACTTTTAGATCAAGATAAACAACTGTCATGACTGAATATGGCTACACGTGTAGAAAACGGATAAACATTACATTCAGCTTCAAAACAGTGTAGCCAACATGAATTAGTCTCTCTTACACCTGCACTACGTGCACTAAAGGCCGTTTACACAGGCAGCGTGCGCGCCGCCATTTTACCACAATGACTTTCAGGTTATCATGTACATTTAGTTACTCAGAAAAACCCAAAGTCTCTATGTGACTTGTGAAAAATATATATATTTAATTTTAAATTTTTACCACAGCGAGCATAAAGCAAACAGTCATTCTCAATCACGTTCTTCACTCACCCAGTTTTAAACAAAAAATAACACCTCAAACCTTTTCCCAAACGTTATGATGTTCTTTCAATATTAGAAATGTTAAACATGCTGTTACATGCATGTAACATTAGTGATAAAGATAAACTTACACAGTTTTGTCACTACATTCTGAGGAATGATGTGCGCGCTTGGCCAGTACTTGTTGCTTCCCCCACTACTATAGCGTAACAGCGCCATCTACAAGAATTATGGACTAACTACTGCTAAAGCCTGTAGAAAATAAGAGTTAGATTGACAAAACGAATAAACGTTGGTTTAAAAAATAATAAAGTGCTATCTATTTGTTGTGACTTTGTTTTTCAACCCATTAAAATTACAACGAATGGTCCACTAAGTGGACTCCACTAGATGTCAGCAGTGACTTCAACAACAAAACTCGTATGTGCCTGCTATCACGTCATAATCTGTAGACGGACACTTTTCATACATTTCTTCAAGTGTGATTAAGGCAGTGCAAGCATGTGGTCGTGCACATGTTGGCAAAGAGAGAGTTCAAAGTTGGAGTTGACTAACCAAATGGAATCCTTCAGCTAATGTAGCCGCTACATAGTTTCTAAATAAGTCTCATTTAGGACTACTTTATGTTAGGCTACTTCAGGGATCAGCATCTTTGATGAGGGGCAGGGCCACACACACAAAAACAGAACTCAGCATACCGACAGCTAATTACTTGCAATTATACACATTTTGCTATATGGTGGAGGCAAATGTTTTGCCGTTTTCAATATGATAACTGATAATCAATGGGCCCCACCCCAGTCAGTAATTTGATCATGTTTACCACACATTTAGATTGCTGGCTGCTAGACTCATTTACCAATCTAAAAACAATTTGCTGACATGGGCTAATTTAGTGACGGCTATGCACAACCACATTTGGGAATTGCAGTTGATGTATTATATTAGTCTAACTCTCAACAGTATGTTGAGCCACGACTGAGTTAAAAAATATATATATTTAAAAATATATATATTTATTAAAAAAAATGTTTTTTCAAATTGGCCAGCCAGTTGCCCATCCCTGATGACTTAATCCTATAAATTTAATTCATGGTTGTTAGTATTGTAACTACAACACCTGGACATGAGGAAAACGGCTAAGCAGGCAGCATTTTGTCAACCAGATAGGGCTAATTAATTTCCTACAATGTAGCCTGGGGTCCTGTGTTTGGGTAGGTAGGCTATGCCAAGGCTGTGTACGCACATTGCGTTACGTTTCTTTAAAAAAAAATGTAGCGATGCACCCAAACAAAAGAGAATCATATTTTTTGAAGAGAGGACAGTCATCCTTGCAGACAAGAGTAATCCATTTTCAATTGAGAAGAATACGAGTGTTATCATTGTTTTCAAGAAATCAATGTAGTAAAATTGTATACACTTTTATATTGTAGCTGGCGGGAAAGAGAGAGGTACCCCTACAATCTAACTTTGAATTCAACACAATTATTGTTATTCAATTCTCCGTTCTGACTCATTATTATTATTATTAACATAAAACGACTGACTCCTGCTTTTTAAACACGCCTGGCAGAGTGATGGTGACAGACTTTGTCATTTCATTCGGAATCATTAAATAGCAATAGCCTCGTCCGCTTGCCGAGGGGTGCTCGTCTCGTCTCCTCTCGCACCCACCATAGCTCACTCAGCGTACTGCTGACATTGGCAGCCGCAGGGAGCACACAGTCCGGGGTGGGTAGGCATTGAGTGACAATCCGCGGTGAGGTGTGCAGTGGACGCGGGGGGGGGGGGGGCATGCCCGGTCTGCCCTATATGGTTGTGGAATTAGCTCCATGCTAATATCAGCAGGAGAGCTACAGCATCGCGTTTCTGTCTAGCCTACTGCATCTCCAGTCAGTGGTGGCTTTCATAGTCTAAACAGGCTCCTTCACAGCCATGGCTGAGGGCGGAGAAGGAGAGGATGACATCCAGTTCTTACGAACTGTAAGTAGCTACATTATTTGCTTACTTTTTATGCATAACCAAAGCGGGGTTTTTTTGTTAGGGGGCGTGTGTCTTGAAAGGAAATGTTCTTGGATATGGCTTTAAATGGCAACAACTGGTGTCACTGCTGGATAGAGAGTCTATAATTTGCTTGAATACCTGGACTAATGCAAAATCAGGATATGAAAACTGCTCTGACTTCAAATAAAATAGGTGCAGTTTTATTTTGGGTGTTTTATATAATTCATGAGATTCTGCCCTTGTTGGGAAGTTGACCTAGGTGTATGGTGCACGCTATGGGCTACTGTGCAGTGAGCGAGCGGCATATTGGCTCTCAGAGCACCTGTCGCCAGAGCTCGAGGCACATTGGAATTTAAATCAAAGTCCCAGCTGCAGGTGCAATGGCACATTTAAATTAGGCCTACATAATTGTATTTAAAAAAATGCAGAATAAAAGTAGTGATTTTTGCGCAATCATTCCAGTATAATTGAGTTTGGAATATGGTTGTCTTGTCACATCTGTTTCCCTCTATAATGACAATGATGTATGGACTAAACTTAAAGAACATAATGTTTCTTTTATTTTCCTCTGGCTTTCTGTCTGTGTGTGGGTTGTAAGTTGCTTGTGAAAAGGCTACTGTTGATGTAATCATCAAAATAAAAGCTAAAACTATTTTAACCTTTGTGCTTTGCTTTGACTCAGGGAGAGGTGTTTTAATAAGTTCTGTTCACAAGTAAGATAACCCCAAGCATGGCTCTGCTATTTTAGAGCTATTTTAGTGGTTCGATGAAGATTACTTACACTATGCTACATAGGGTTCATGTGGGACTACAAGGCATTTATCTTTGTAAACGATACGATGTACAGTATGTATGTTGGCCTGGTGTGAATAACCATCCATCACAGTTGGTTCGCCATTGACATATAGGTTAGTCCTGACATATCTCTTGGAGTGTGATATTTTGTGATACCTTAGACATGCTGTGCTGATAAACTGTCCAGCGTCATACAATGGAGGATAACACACTTCCATAGAGTTAGAAAGATCCAACAGGCTGGTGTGTGTGTCACCAGATCAAACTTTGATGGTTGATGGTTGATCCTTTACCAGAGAAGAGAAGACAGATGTGTAGTTGATCCATAACCAGAGAAGAGAAGACAGATGTGTAGTTGATCCATAACCAGAGGAGAAGACAGATGTGTAGTTGATCCTTTACCAGAGGAGAAGACAGATGTGTAGTTGATCCATAAGAAGAGAAGACAGATGTGTAGTTGATCCTTTACCAGAGTAGAGAAGACAGATGTGTAGTTGATCCATAACCAGAGGAGAAGACAGATGTGTAGTTGATCCTTTACCAGAGGAGAAGACAGATGTGTAGTTGATCCATAAGAAGAGAAGACAGATGTGTAGTTGATCCTTTACCAGAGTAGAGAAGACAGATGTGTAGTTGATCCATAACCAGAGTAGAGAAGACAGATGTGTAGTTGATCCTTTACCAGAGTAGAGAAGACAGATGTGTAGTTGATCCATAACCAGATTAGAGAAGACCGATGTGTAGTTGATCCATAACCAGAGTAGAGAAGACAGATGTGTAGTTGATCCATAACCAGAGTAGAGAAGACAGATGTGTAGTTGATCCATAACCAGATTAGAGAAGACCGATGTGTAGTTGATCCATAACCAGAGTAGAGAAGACAGATGTGTAGTTGATCCATAACCAGAGTAGAGAAGACAGATGTGTAGTTGATCCTTTACCAGAGTAGAGAAGACCGATGTGTAGTTGATCCATAACCAGAGTAGAGAAGACAGATGTGTAGTTGATCCATAACCAGAGAAGAGAAGACAGATGTGTAGTTGATCCTTTACCAGAGTAGAGAAGACAGATGTGTAGTTGATCCATAACCAGATTAGAGAAGACTGATGTGTAGTTGATCCATAACCAGAGTAGAGAAGACAGATGTGTAGTTGATCCATAACCAGAGGAGAAGACAGATGTGTAGTTGATCCTTTACCAGAGGAGAAGACAGATGTGTAGTTGATCCTTTACCAGAGGAGAAGACAGATGTGTAGTTGATCCATAACCAGAGGAGAAGACAGATGTGTAGTTGATCCTTTACCAGAGGAGAAGACAGATGTGTAGTTGATCCTTTACCAGAGGAGAAGACAGATGTGTAGTTGATCCATCCATACAGTATGTTACGATAGAGAGAAGACCTAGAGGTGGCTGTTTGACAGGTCACAGGTCGGTCACCAGTATTTAACGACATACAGTGTTTAACAGGCCTGTGATATGCTGATCCTGATGGCTCTCAGATTCCCCTGACACTCACACCACTCAATGGCATCCTGATTATCTAGCGAAAACAGCCATATTCCAGGGAGTTTCACAGGCCCCAAGCACACATGACATCAATAGTCTAATCAGGCTGTCATGAGAGATTATCGGTAGTCAGTCGATGCAAAAAACACGCTCCTTAGCATTAATTAAAGCACTGATTGTAAATGTGTTAGGATCTGATTTATATGTAATTCATTGACCTTCATAATTAGATAAATGAGTATAACTTAATTTCTGCACGTCGGAAGAGATGTTATAGATGATTCAACCACTGTTCCACAATAAGTCATTTTTTTTTCAGTTTGTGCACAGAAGTATCTGTTTATTTATTTTTGTTGCTGAGTCTGAGTTAAAATACCTCATGATAAGCTGCACACCATACTATCTACCAAGAGAGTTTTCATCTATATTGTTTGTAGCTGTCTAATTACCACCACAAATGGATGCTGGCACTAGGACCACACTCAACAAGCTGTATAGGGCCATATGCAAACAAGACAATGCACATTCAGAGGTTGCGTTTCTTGTAGTCAGTGATTTTAATGCAGGGAAAATTAAATCAGTTTTACGTAATTTTTACCAGCATGTCACCTATGCAACTAGAGGCGAAAAAACTCTAGATCACCTTTACTCCACACACAGACAAGCATATAAAGCTCTCCCTCACCCTCCTTTTTTGCAAATCAGAATATAACTCTATCCTCTGGCTTCCTGCTTACAGCAAAAAGTCAAACAGGAAATACCAGTGACACACTCAATACAGAAGTGGTCCGATAAAGTGGATGCTAAGGAACAGGACTGTTTTGCGAGTACAGACTGGAATATGTTCTGGGATCGATCCGATAACATGGAGGAGATTACCACATCAGTCACCGGCTTCATTAATAAGTGCTTAGATGACTCATCCCCACAGTGACCATATGTACATACCCTAACCAGAATCTATGGATTACAGACAACGTTCCTACTGAGCTATTGGCTCGAGCTGCCGGTTTCATGAAGCGGGACAGTAATCTCGATGCTTATAAGAAATCCCGTTATGACCTCCGACAACCCATCAAACAGGCAAGACGTCAATACAGGACTAAGATTGAATCCTACTACGTCAGCTCTGACATTCGACAGATGTGGCAGGGCTTGCAAACTATCATAGATTACAAAGGAAAACCCAGCCATGAGCTGCCCAGCAACATAAGTCTACCAGACGAGCTAAAGGCCTTCAATTCTTGCTTCTATGCAAACAACACTGAACCATGCATGAGAACACCAGCTGTTCCCGGACGACTGTGTGATCTTGCCCTCCGTAGCTGATGTGAGTAAGACCTTTAAATAGGTTCATATTCACAAGGCCGCGGGGCTAGAAGGAATACCAGGACATATACTCAGAGCATGCGCTGACCAGCTGGCAAGTGTCTCCACTGACATTTATAACCTATCCCTGACCCGCTCTGTAATACCAACTTGTTTCAAGCAGACCACCATAGTCCCTGTGCCCAAGAACGCCAAGGTAAAGAATGATGTTCATTGACTAAGGCTCAGCATTCAACACCATAGTCCCCTCCAAGATTATTACCACGCTCAGCACCCTGGAACAGAACAACTACCTCTGCAACTGAATCCTGACTTCCTGACGAGGCACCCCCGGGTAGTGAGCCTCAACACGGGGGCCCCTCAGGGGTGTGTGCTTAGTCCCCTCCTCTACTCCCTGTTCAGCTATGACTGTGTGACGGCGCATAACTTCAACACCATCATTAAGTTTGCTTACGACACAGCGTTGGTAAGACTGACCACAGGCGGCGACGAGGCAGCCTATAGGGAGGAGTTCAGAGACCTGGTAGTGTGGTGCCAGGACAACAACCTTTCCCTCAACGTCAGCAAGGCAAAGGAGAAGATCGTGGACTACAGGAAACAGAGCGGCGCTCACGCCCCAATTCACATCAATGTGGCTGCAGTGGAGCGGGTCGAGAGCTTCAAGTCCCTCCGTGTCCATATCCCTGAGGAATTAACATGGTCCACACACACCCACCCAGTTGTGAAGAGGGCAAGACAGCGCCTCTTCCCCCTCAGGAGGCAGAATTTTTTTGGGGCACGGGTCCTCAGATCCGCATAAAGTTCTACAGCTGCACCATTGAGAGCATCTTGACTCGCTGCATCACCGCTTGGTATTGCAACTGCAAGGCACCCAAATGCAAAGCGCTACAGAGGGTGGTGAGTACGGCCCAGTACTTCACTGGGGCCAAGCTTCCTGCCATCCAGGACCTGTATACCAGGTGGTGTCAGAGGAAGGCCCACACACACTAGACCCTACCCACACACTCACAGATTAATATGGTTTATTTTACCCTTACTCTTACACAGACACCTTAACACACACACTACATACGCGCCCACATGCATACTGACGCCAAGCACACACACACACACACACACACACACACACACACACACACAATACGTGCCCACATGTATACTGACGCCACACACGCACACACACATACACTCTGAAAGCACGTTGCAAATTTTTTAACTTGAGAAATACTGCACCAAACACCATAGTTAGATGTAAAATTGCACAACTGAATCAATCATCAGCAAAAACGTAAAAATGAATTACAAATTTCTTGAATTAGTATCATTCCGGGCATTTTGATGAATTGAAATAGTCTTCCACGTGTACGGTGTCTCATGGGGGACAAACATTAACCAAACACGGCATCGGACTGGAAACATACCTCCAAGACTCAAATCTCGTTTTCTAATGAGCAACAGAAAAACAAAATGTGCCAATCGGCGTATTTAAGTTGGCATGAACAGAGACTTTTCTGCAGTAGTGGCAGTGGTTGAGTTGATGTATAGGCTAGCCTAGGCCTTATTATTGATCTGATAGAGAATTTAGGTCGATGGCTACAGATGTAGGATCTTAATTTATGCCAGTTTGCTCCAGCAGGAAAATATTCCTGCAGCAACAGGAAATGTGAATTATTATTTTGATTATCTTTAATGGAGATTTTTGTAGGGTTTGATCAACAAAAAAATGTTAGGGCAAATCAAATCTTTTTTTAATGGAAATTACAATCTTTAGGAGCCTTTTTAACCTTGAATGCACAACAAGTTTGCATTTCCTGCTGTGCATTAAAATTCTCAGCAAAAAAATAATGATCAAATTAGAAAGCAACACGATGAAAGAATTTGAAGCAGGTGTATGAAATTGGACTTGTTGTTCCATAATATCAGTTCCAAAGTGTGATTGCGAAGTCAGAAGTTCGAAGGCTTGGATCTATATTTTGTAGTCCAGTGTTATTAAAGAGCCCTTGTAGTTTGAAGGAGTTTTCAAAACTTTGTGGCTGTGATGTCATACTTGTCATTAACTCAAGAGGTGATGTGCAGAACTGTGTAGGTAGTCAACCCTTTTAAATCCAGAGAGGACGCTTCCCCAGACCCTAGCCTTGTCCCATGCCCCCATGCAGAAGCAGTAGCAGCAGCAGAGTGCTTATTTGGAGTTGATGTTGTTCTGGAAGCCTTCTGCATTCCAAAGGAGAACTTAAATTTAGCCTCTTTAAAAGCTGATGCTTCCTCAGCCCATGCATACACGCTGTACATGCGTTCCCTGCTTGCTGGCTCCTGCCCACACCACAACACACTACACCATGGGTCATTGCGTCAGCTGGGCAGCTAGCAAAAGACCAGCAGCATTTTAGCACCATTTTTATAGGGATGAGCTAGTATTTCGAAGTCAACGGCTTGCTACCGCAAAGTTTGAGGCGGTATAGAGATATAGTCAAGCTGGAGGCAGAATAACAAGAGGATATGTGTCGGAGCAGGACTAGAAATTCTGTTGTTTGATGCCATTGCTGTATGTTGGTGATTCACTTTTTAGGCTGTATTGAGCGAGCGCAAAACAAATGTGCAAATATCCCCTGGGTTTTTCACCAAATGCACAGTTCTGCTAAATGTTGCCCAGTGTTTCAAATCAAATCAAATTTTATTGGTCACATACACATGGTTAGCAGATGTTATTGCGAGTGTAGCTAAATGCTTATTTAAATGTTGTCCAGTGTTTGAAGAGTTTGTTGGCACTGTTGCTGTTCAAATTCATTACAAAGTTGAATACTTTTATACCTCAGACAACTTCGTCCACAAAAAGCTGATTGTATGGCTTTGGGAAATCTATAGTGCTAAAGCGCTGGTGAGAGAACATCAAAAAATATTTGGGGTAGTAGAGGTGGGTGGTTAGCGGTGGCACCTATCCCCGAGGTGGGTGCTTAGCGGTGGCACCTATCCCCGAGGTGGGTGGTTAGCGGTGGCACCTATCCCCGAGGTGGGTGGTTAGCGGTGGCACCTATCCCCGAGGTGGGTGGTTAGCGGTGGCACCTAATCCCAGAGGTGGGTGGTTAGCAGTGGCACCTAATCCCCGAGGTGGTTGGTTAGCAGTGGCACCTATCCCAGATTTGTGTGGTTAGCACCTAATCCCTGAGGTGGGTGGTTAGCAGTGGCACCTATCCCAGATTTGTGTGGTTAGCACCTAATTCCCGAGGTGGGTGGTTAGCAGTGGCACTTATCCCAGATGTGTGTGGTTAGCAGTGGCACCTAATCCCAGAGGTGGGTGGTTAGCAGTGGCACCTATCCCAGATTTGGGTGGATAGCACCTAATCCCCGAGGTGGGTGGTTAGCAGTGGCACCTATCCCAGATTTGTGTGGTTAGCACCTAATCCCCGAGGTGGGTGGTTAGCAGTGGCACCTAATCCCAGAGGTGGATGCTTAGCAGTGGCACTTATCCCAGATGTGTGTGGTTAGCAGTGGCACCTAATCCCCGAGGTGGGTGGTTAGCAGTGGCACTTATCCCAGATGTGTGTGGTTAGCACCTAATCCCCGAGGTGGGTGGTTAGCAGTGGCACCTAATCCCAGAGGTGGGTGGTTAGCAGTGGCACTTATCCCAGATGTGTGTGGTTAGCAGTGGCACCTAATCCCAGAGGTGGGTGGTTAGCAGTGGCACCTATCCCAGATTTGGGTGGTTAGCACCTAATCCCCGAGGTGGGTGGTTAGCAGTAGCACCTAATCCCAGAGGTGGGTGGTTAGCAGTGGCACCTAATCCCAGAGGTGGGTGGTTAGCAGTGGCACCGAATCCCAGAGGTGGGTGGTTAGCAGTGCCACCTGTCCCAGAGGTGGTTGGTTGGTAGTGCCACCTGTCCCAATTAAAATACTATTGTTAGACTCTCCAGAGCTCCATCATCCTGTTGTCTCTGGAAAGGAAATGAGAGGATTTAAACTGCAGGTCTGGAGCCAGATGGGTCTGGGCCAGGTGGGTCTGGGCCAGGTGCATGCATGCCTCTGCGGTGCTGATGGTCCATGCTCAGGGTTGGGAAGAATTATAAGTGGGTCCTTAGGGCCAGTTTCTGGACCCAGATTAAAGCGCATGCTTACATGATTTGTGTCATGCCTGCTCCCGCTCTCCCTCGGGCGCCAGGCTCCCTGGCATTACGCACTCCTGCCACCATTATTACGCACACCTGCTCCCCTTGATTCATTGCACTCACCTGGACTCAAATACCTGTGTTAATTTCCTCCCCTATATCTGTCTATTCCCTCCCTTATATCTGTCTATTCCCTATCTCTGTTCTCTGCTTCCAGCTTCATGTTTGGAAACTTAACCTTAAAGTTTGGGATAAACCATTGTTGTGTGCATGGGGCCAGGTGTACCTGTGTTATTGTAGACAGGTGTTGACCCATGCCCAGGTGTACCTGTGTTGTTGTAGACAGGTGTTGATCCATGCCCAGATGTACCTGTGTTGTTGTAGACAGGTGTTGATCCATGCCCAGGTGTACCTGTGTTATTGTAAACAGGTGTTGATCCATGCCCAGGTGTACCTGTGTTATTGTAGACAGGTGTTGACCCATGCCCAGGTGTACTTGTGTTATTGTAGACAGGTGTTGTCCCATGCCCAGGTGTACCTGTGTTATTGTAGACAGGTGTTGACCCATGCCCAGGTGTACCTGTGTTATTGTAGACAGGTGTTGACCCATGCCCAGGTGTGCCTGTGTTGTTGTAGACAGGTGTTGACCCATGCCCAGGTGTACCTGTGTTATTGTAGACAGGTGTTGACCCATGCCCAGGTGTACCTGTGTTATTGTAGACAGGTGTTGACCCATGCCCAGGTGTACCTGTGTTGTTGTAGACAGGTGTTGACCCATGCCCAGGTGTACCTGTGTTGTTGTAGACAGGTGTTGACCCATGATCCATGCCCAGGTGTACCTGTGTTATTGTAGACAGGTGTTGACCCATGCCCAGGTGTACCTGTGTTGTTGTAGACAGGTGTTGACCCATGCCCAGGTGTACCTGTGTTGTTGTAGACAGGTGTTGATCCATGCCCAGGTGTACCTGTGTTATTGTAGACAGGTGTTGACCCATGCCCAGGTGTACCTGTGTTATTGTAGACAGGTGTTGATCCATGCCCAGGTGTACCTGTGTTATTGTAGACAGGTGTTGACCCATGCCCAGGTGTACCTGTGTTATTGTAGACAGGTGTTGACCCATGCCCAGGTGTACCTGTGTTGTTGTAGACAGGTGTTGATCCATGCCCAGGTGTACCTGTGTTGTTGTAGACAGGTGTTGATCCATGCCCAGATGTACCTGTGTTATTGTAGACAGGTGTTGATCCATGCCCAGGTGTACCTGTGTTATTGTAGACAGGTGTTGACCCATGCCCAGGTGTACCTGTGTTATTGTAGACAGGTGTTGATCCATGCCCAGGTGTACCTGTGTTATTGTAGACAGGTGTTGACCCATGCCCAGGTGTACCTGTGTTATTGTAGACAGGTGTTGACCCATGCCCAGGTGTACCTGTGTTGTTGTAGACAGGTGTTGATCCATGCCCAGGTGTACCTGTGTTATTGTAGACAGGTGTTGATCCATGCCCAGATGTACCTGTGTTATTGTAGACAGGTGTTGATCCATGCCCAGGTGTACCTGTGTTATTGTAGACAGGTGTTGATCCATGCCCAGGTGTACCTGTGTTATTGTAGACAGGTGTTGATCCATGCCCAGGTGTACCTGTGTTATTGTAGACAGGTGTTGTCCCATGCCCAGATGTACCTGTGTTGTTGTAGACAGGTGTTGACCCATGCCCAGATGTACCTGTGTTATTGTAGACAAGTGTTGTCCCATGCCCAGATGTACCTGTGTTGTTGTCGACAGGTGTTGATCCATGCCCAGGTGTACCTGTGTTATTGTAGACAGGTGTTGATCCATGCCCAGGTGTACCTGTGTTATTGTAGACAGGTGTTGATCCATGCCCAGGTGTACCTGTGTTATTGTAGACAGGTGTTGATCCATGCCCAGGTGTACCTGTGTTATTGTAGACAGGTGTTGATCCATGCCCAGGTGTACCTGTGTTATTGTAGACAGGTGTTGATCCATGCCCAGGTGTACCTGTGTTATTGTAGACAGGTGTTGATCCATGCCCAGGTGTACCTGTGTTATTGTAGACAGGTGTTGATCCATGCCCAGGTGTACCTGTGTTATTGTAGACAGGTGTTGATCCATGCCCAGGTGTACCTGTGTTATTGTAGACAGGTGTTGATCCATGCCCAGGTGTACCTGTGTTATTGTAGACAGGTGTTGATCCATGCCCAGGTGTACCTGTGTTATTGTAGACAGGTGTTGACCCATGCCCAGGTGTACCTGTGTTATTGTAGACAGGTGTTGATCCATGCCCAGGTGTACCTGTGTTATTGTAGACAGGTGTTGATCCATGCCCAGGTGTACCTGTGTTGTTGTAGACAGGTGTTGATCCATGCCCAGGTGTACCTGTGTTATTGTAGACAGGTGTTGATCCATGCCCAGGTGTACCTGTGTTATTGTAGACAGGTGTTGATCCATGCCCAGATGTACCTGTGTTATTGTAGACAGGTGTTGATCCATGCCCAGGTGTACCTGTGTTATTGTAGACAGGTGTTGATCCATGCCCAGGTGTCATGTCTCAGTTTTTCACCTGTAGCCACAGAATATCCAGGCTTCCTTCATAATTTGATCCAGTTTGGATGAGAAGTGACTTCCTGAGTATTCATTGATCAGGCTCTCATCATGGCATTGGTACAATGTGGGTTTTGGTTACGCAGTCCTCCAGGGACTCATCACTGCTGAAGGAAATGGTGACTGTCTGCTTCTCTCTTTCCTAATACTTACCAAACTCATTTTACTTTGGCAGTGTTTCCCTGTATCACAACCGGCCGTGATTATTGGGAGTCCCATAGGGTGGCGCACAACTGGCCCAGTGTCGTCGGGGGTTTGGCCGGTGTTGGCCGTCATTGTAAATAAGATTTTGTTCTTAACTGACTAGCATAGTTAAATAAAGGTTAAAACATGTTTTTTTATATATATAGCTGATCTATAACTAGGAACTAGACTGCTATTTTAACTTTTTGTAGTCTTTTTGTTATTTTTGGAGTAATGAGTTCTTTCTTCTTCTCTGTCTGTCTTTTCATTCTCAAATTCCCCTAAGAAGATCAATTTGATTGGGCATTATGATTAAAAGTCTGATCGCATCACAATGCCTGCTGCTAGACAGAGAGTTCCCGTCTTGAATTAGCAACATTCCCACAGTAGGTACAACGGCTTGAGCCGTGAAGTAACTCTCAAGCCAAATAATTTCCTTCATTAATCAATGGAGAGGACTGAAATAGGATCTGCTGAGATTTGGACCCGGGGACGATAGTAGCTTCATTACCATGTAAATGCTGCTGCTGACGCTCCATTCACACATATCTTTTAAATTGTTGCCTTTACTTCAGCGTTACATTATTCTCTTTGTCTAATGAACACTGAATATTTGGAGAGGCATATGTACCATTTGGAACAAGCATTGGATTCATTATAAGTAACTGTTTGACATAGTTAGCCTAAATCTAGCCAATACATTGTTAGTCAAGTTTGTGCTATTAATGGACAACAGGAATATTATTGGCAGAAAAACCCTGTTGGTTCGCGTCTCATCTCAGATCTCAACAACAGAAAAACCCAGTTGGTTCGCGTCTCATCTCAGATCTCAACAGCAGAAAAACCCTGTTGGTTCGCGTCTCATCTCAGATCTCAACAGCAGAAAAACCCAGTTGGTTCGCATCTCGTCTCAGGTCTCAACAGCAGAAAAACCCTGTTGGTTCGCGTCTCATCTCAGATCTCAACAGCAGAAAAACCCAGTTGGTTCGCATCTCGTCTCAGGTCTCAACAGCAGAAAAACCCTGTTGGTTCGCGTCTCATCTCAGATCTCAACAGCAGAAAAACCCAGTTGGTTCGCGTCTCATCTCAGATCTCAACAGCAGAAAAACCCAGTTGGTTCACGTCTCATCTCAGGTCTCAACAGCAGAAAAACCCTGTTGGTTCGCGTCTCATCTCAGATCTCAACAGCAGAAAAACCCTGTTGGTTCGCGTCTCATCTCAGATCTCAACAGCAGAAAAACCCAGTTGGTTCGCGTCTCATCTCAGATCTCAACAGCAGAAAAACCCAGTTGGTTCGCATCTCGTCTCAGGTCTCAACAGCAGAAAAACCCTGTTGGTTCGCGTCTCGTCTCAGGTCTCAACAGCAGAAACACCTTGTTGGTTTGCGTCTCGTCTCAGATCTCAACAGCAGAAAAACCCTGTTGGTTCGCGTCTCATCTCAGATCTCAACAGCAGAAAAACCCTGTTGGTTCGCGTCTCATCTCAGATCTCAACAGCAGAAAAACCCAGTTGGTTCGCGTCTCATCTCAGATCTCAACAGCAGAAAAACCCAGTTGGTTCGCATCTCGTCTCAGGTCTCAACAGCAGAAAAACCCTGTTGGTTCGCATCTCGTCTCAGGTCTCAACAGCAGAAACACCTTGTTGGTTTGCGTCTCGTCTCAGATCTCAACAACAGAAAAACCCTGTTGGTTTGCGTCTCATCTCAGATCTCAACTGCAGAAAAACCCAGTTGGTTCGTGTCTCGTCTCAGGTCTCAACAGCAGAAAAACCCTGTTGGTTTGCGTCTCGTCTCAGGTCTCAACAGCAGAAAAACCCTGTTGGTTTGCGTCTCATCTCAGGTCTCAACAGCAGAAAAACCCAGTTGGTTCGTGTCTCGTCTCAGGTCTCAACAGTAAGGTCTCAACAGTCTCTATCCCTCTATGCAAGTTCTACTTGTTACAGCATTTATATTTTAGCAGACACTCCTATCCAGAGCAACTTACAGGAGCAATTAAGGTTAAGTCCTTTGCTCAAAGGCACATCGACAGATTTTTCGCCTAGTCGGCTTGGGGATTCGAACCATCAACCTCTCAGTTACTGACCCAACGCAACTAGGAGACCTGCCGCCACATTAATTATATTGTGAAAATCTTTTACCTACCGTCAACATGTATTCTGTTGCAGATGCAGTTAAATTCATAACTTCTTCATCATATTAGAGACGTTATTAAGTCTCGTCAGACATCTATTGCCGAAGATGTGCTCCTCCTCTTGTTCATTGTACTTGATCAAGTCAGTTCAATTCAAATGAAACTTCATTTGTCGTATGCACATTTTTAGCAGATGTTAAAGCAAGTGCAGCAAAATGCTTGTTTCCATCTCCAGCAGTGCAGTAAGTGTCTAACAGTACAATACTAATGTCAAACGAATCTGTCATATCAGACACATAATTTTGTTTTATTTTACCTTTATTTAACCAGGCAAGTCAGTTAAGAACAAATTCTTATTTTCAATGGTGGCCTGGGAACAGTGGGTTAACTGATGGCCTAGGAACAGTGGGTTAACTGACAGCCTGGGAACAGTGGGTTAACTGATGGCCTAGGAACAGTGGGTTAACTGATGGCCTAGGAACAGTGGGTTAACTGATGGCCTAGGAACAGTGGGTTAACTGATGGCCTGGGAACAGTGGGTTAACTGATGGCCTAGGAACAGTGGGTTAACTGACAGCCTGGGAACAGTGGTGGTGGGCGTGGCAGGGGGCGTGGCAGGTGGTGGGCGTGGCATGGGGGTCATGGTTGGCAATTTTGGAGTACATTTTAGAGACCCCCATCTTTGCGGCGTGGAGACATTTTTGCAGTTTTAAGTCAATTTCCTGCGATTCTACATATTCTGCCATGGAGCTGAGAGAAAATGTTGTTAATTTTTTATCTAATTTCCTGCAATTTTATGCATTTTGCCATGGCTAATGCTGTGTTCCTTTGCTCAAACATAATAACAAAATCTATACTGCTAAATTCATTGTTTTAAAAAAAATAACTATTGAGATTTTATTTTCATCCAAGTTTTATTTATACAGCACATTTCAGACATGAATGCAACTTTACAGGGGGGAAAAACTATGAAAATGAAAACAGAAATATTTTGGGGATTGTTAATTCTCAAAGATTATATTATAGAAAAATATATAGATCCATTATCTTTTCTGCATAGTTTATATCTGTTTTTAGTCATTTAGGTTTACACTGAAATCGTTTATGTATCCAGAAAAATAAATATTTTTACACTGTTTGGATTTAAGTGAACCGAAAAACGCTTTGGCGGCCCGTCCAAGGATTTCAATGGCAGAAAAATCCCTGAGTCCTGCTCTAGGTCAGTAGTCTGTGAGTTTACACCTTATTGTAAAATGGTCCGAATCTGTGTAAGATGGAAAGCCTGAAATGGCTGACCACAGTACCTGATCTCTCTTTATCTGCCACTCACCACCACTCTCTCTTTGCCTTTCTCTCTCTGTATCTCTCTCTCTGTATCTCTCTCTCTGTATCTCTCTCTCTCTCTCTCTCTCTGTATCTCTCTCTCTCTGTATCTCTCTCCCTCTGTCTCTCTCTCTCTCTGTATCTCTCTCTCTCTCTGTTCTCTTTCTCTTATCTCTCTCTCTCTGTATCTCTCTCTCTCTCTCTCTCTCTCTCTGTATCTCTCTCTCTCTGTATCTCTCTCTCTCTGTATCTCTCTCTCTCTGTATCTCTCTCTCTCTGTATCTCTCTCCCTCTGTATCTCTCTCTCTTTCTCTATCACTCCCTCTCTCTGTTTCTTTCTTTATCTCTCTCTCTCTCTCTCTCTACCTCCCTTTCTCCTTCCATCCCCCTCAACACTCTCTTTATGCTGGACAGACGTCTAGGTAGGTGGCATACAGTCACTCCAGCCCCCAGCCATCCACCAGATGTGACCCGGGCTGAGGGCCCATCCCAAATGGCACCCTATTCTCTATATAAAGGGCTCTGGTCTAAAGTAGTGGACTACATAGGGAATAGGGTGCCATAGGGCTCTGGTCAAAAGTAGTGCACTACATAGGGAATAGGGTGCCATTTGGGATGCATGCCGGGGCTTTCATCCCTCAGTGCTGCTGATGCAGACTCAGACCAACTGTTCAGCCTTGCATGCATGACAGCTTATTTGATTTTGTTAGCAATTGATGTTATTCTTCAATAACACAAACTCCAAAGAAAATCGGGGGAGAGAAATAGGTTTATTTGAGAAGGACAAATCAAGATGTTATTCTGGGAAGTAGATGTTTAGTCTCCCCTGTCCTCAGCTTTTCTCCACTGAACAAAGGAACAGGATGCCATTTATAACCCCCCACCCTAGCCTGGGATTGACCAATCAGAAGTCCTTGCAGTACGACTGGACCAAGTACGACTGGACCGTCCTCTCATCCTCTGCGTTGTGTATTTATCTTCAAAATATTCTTATCATTTGGAGCTGCTTTAAGGCAATATGCTTGTTTAAGGCAATATGCTTGTTTAAGGCAATATGCTTGTTTAAGGCAATATGCTGGTTTAAGGCAATATGCTTGTTTAAGGCAATATGCTTGTTTAAGGCAATATGCTTGTTTAAGGCAATATGCTTGTTTAAGGCAATATGCGTGTTTAAGGCAATTTGCTGGTTTAAGGCAATATGCTGGTTTAAGGCAATATGCGTGTTTAAGGCAATATGCGTGTTTAAGGCAATATGCGTGTTTAAGGCAATATGCTGGTTTAAGGCAATATGCTGGTTTAAGGCAATATGCGTGTTTAAGGCAATATGCGTGTTTAAGGCAATTTGCTGGTTTAAGGCAATATGCGTGTTTAAGGCAATTTGCTGGTTTAAGGCAATATGCTGGTTTAAGGCAATATGCGTGTTTAAGGCAATATGCTGGTTTAAGGCAATATGCGTGTTTAAGGCAATATGCGTGTTTAAGGCAATATGCGTGTTTAAGGCAATATGCTGGTTTAAGGCAATATGCGTGTTTAAGGCAATATGCGTGTTTAAGGCAATATGCGTGTTTAAGGCAATATGCTGGTTTAAGGCAATATGCTGGTTTAAGGCAATATGCGTGTTTAAGGCAATATGTGTGTTTAAGGCAATATGCGTGTTTAAGGCAATATGCGAGTTTAAGGCAATATGCTTGTTTAAGGCAATATGATGCTTTTAGGCAATATGATGCTTTAAGGCAACATGCTGCAAGTAACATTATAGCGGCAATCAGCAGTCTGCCCCTGGTAAAAACCTGATTAAGAAATGTAAATGTGATGTAATATATTGTATTGATGTTAATATCTTGCTGTTTTTTCATGCCAAAAATGAAGTGTAATTTTATACTGTATATACAGCACCGGTATCCAGGCTGTATCACATCCGACCGTGATTGGGAGACCCGTAGGGCGGCGCAAATAGGCCCAGCGTTGTCCGGGTTTGGCTCGGGGTAGGCCGTAATTGTAAATATGAATTTGTTCATAACTGACTTGCCGAGAGGTTAAATAAAGGTTAAATAAAACCAGTCAAAACACCTACTCATTCAAGGGTTTTTCTTTATTTTTGACTATTTTCTACATTGTAGAATGATAGTGACAGCATAAAAATGAGGAAATAACACATATGGAATCATGTAATAACCAAAGAAGTGTTAAACAAATCAAAATATATTTTATATTTGAGATTCTTCAAGTAGCAACCCTTTGCCTCAATGACAGCATTGCACACTCTTGGCATTCTCAAAACAGGTTTCACCTGGAATGCTTTTCTAATAGTCTTGAAGGAGTTCCCACATGCTGAGCACTTGTTGGCTGCTTTTCCTTCACTCGATCCAACTCATCCCAAACCATCTCATTTGAGTTGAGGTCGGGGGATTGTGGAATCAAGGTCATCTGCTGCAGCACTCCATTACCCCCCTTCTTGGTCAAATAGCCCTTAAACAGCCTGGAGGTTTTGGGTCATTGTGCTGTTGACAGATGATAGTCCCACTCAGCGCTAACCAGGTGGGATGGCGTATCGCTGCAGAATGCTATGGTAGCCATGCTGGTTAAGTGTGCCTTGAATTCTAAATAAATCACAGACAATGTCACCAGCAAAGCACCCTCACACCATCACACCTCCCCCTCCATGCTTCATGGTGGGAACCACACATGCGGAGATCATTCGTTCACCTACTCTGCATCTCACAAAGACATGGCGATTGGAACCAAAACTCTCAGCGGTGTCTTAGCAGCAATTCGACCATGAAGGCCTGTTTCACACAGTCTCCTCTGAACAGTTGATGTGGAGATGTGTCTTTTCCTTAAACTCTGTGAAGCATTTATTTGAGTTGCAATTTCTGCGGCTGGTAACTTTAATGAACTTATCCTCTGCAGCAGAGGTCTTCCTTTCCTGTGGCGGTCCTCATGAGAGACAGTTAACTCTAATGAACTTATCCTCTGCACCAGAGGTCTTCCTTTCCTGTGGCGGTCCTCATGAGAGACAGTTTCATCATAGAGCGCTTGTTGGTTTTTGCCATTACAATTGAAGAAACTTTCAAAATTCTTAAAACGATCTGACTAATTATTCATTGATGTAATTATCCGATAAGACTGGTGTGTTAAAGTGATGATAGACTGCAGTTTCTCTTTGCTTATTTGAGCTGTTCTTGCCATAATATGTACTATATATACCTGATAAGGCCAACTTCTGTATACCAACCCTACCTTGTCACAACACAACTGATTGACTCAAATGCATTAAAAGGAAATACATTTCACAAATTAACTTTTAACAAGGCACACCTGTTAATTGAAATGCATTCCAGGTGACAACCTCATGAAGCTGGTTGACAGAATGCCAAGTGTATGCAAAACTGTCATCAAGGCAAAGGGTGGCTACTTTGACGAATCTCAAATATAAAATACACTGCTCAAAAAAATAAAGGGAACACTTAAACAACACAATGTAACTCCAAGTCAATCACACTTCTGTGAAATAAAACTGTCCACTTAGGAAGCAACACTGATTGACAATAAATTTCACATGCTGTTGTGCAAATGGAATAGACAACAGGTGGAAATTATAGGCAATTAGCAAGACACCGCCAATAAAGGAGTGGTTCTGCAGGTGGTGACCAGAGACCACTTCTCAGTTCCTATGCTTTCTGGCTGATGTTTTGTTCACTTTTGAATGCTGGCGGTGCTTTCACTCTAGTGGTTGCATGAGACGGAGTCTGCAACCCACACAAGTGGCTCAGGTAGTGCAGCTCATCCAGGATGGCACATCAATGCGAGCTGTGGCAAGAAGGTTTGCTGTGTCTGTCAGCGTAGTGTCCAGAGCATAGAGGCGCTACCAGGAGACAGGCCAGTACATCAGGAGACGTGGTGGAGGATGTAGCAGGGCAACAACCCAGCAGCAGGACCGCCACCTCCGCCTGTGCAAGGAGGAGCAGGAGGAGCACTGCCAGAGCCCTGCAAAATGACCTCCAGCAGGCAACAAATGTGCATGTGTCTGCTCAAACGGTCAGAAACAGACTCCATGAGGGTGGTATGAGGGCCCGACGTCCACAGGTGGGGGTTGTGCTTATAGCCCAACACCGTGCAGGACGCTTGGCATTTGCCAGGTTCACACTGAGCACATGTGACAGACGTGACAGAGTTTGGAGACGCCGTGGAGAATGTTCTGGTGCCTGCAACATTCTTCAGCATGACCGGTTTGGCGGTGTGTCAGTCATCGTGTCCGGTGGCATTTATTTGGGGGCCGCACAGTCCTCCATTTGCTCACCAGAGGTAGCCTGACTGCCATTAGGTACCGAGATGAGATCCTCAGACCCCTTGTGAGACCATATGCTGGTGCGGTTGGCCCCCGGTTCCTCCTAATGCAAGACAATGCTTGACCTCATGTGGCTGGAGTGTGTCAGCAGTTCCTGCAAGGGGAAGGCATTGATGCTATGGACTGGCCCGCCCGTTCCACAGACCTGAATCCAATTGAGCACATCTGGGTCATCATGTCTCGCTCCATCCACCAACGCCACGTTGCACCACAGACTGTCCAGGAGTTGGCAAACGCTTTAGTCCAGGTCTGGGAGGAGATCCTCAGGAGACCACCCGCCACCTCATCAGGAGCATGCCCAGGCGTTGTAGGGAGGTCATACAGGAACGTGGAGGCCACACACACTACTGAGCCTCATTTTGACTTGTTTTAAGGACATTACATCAAAGTTGGATCAGCCTGTAGTGTGGTTTTCCACTTTAATTTTGAGTGTGACTCCAAAACCTCCATGGGTTGATAAATTTGATTTCCATTGATCATTTTTGTGTGATTTTGTTGTCAGCACTTTAACTATGTAAAGAAAAAAATATTTAATAAGAATAGGATGTGTTATTTTAGTGTTCCCTTTATTTTTTTGAGCAGTGTATATTTTGATTTGTTTAACACTTTTTCGGTTACTATATGATTCCATGTGTTATTTCATAGTTTTCATGTCTTCTCTATTATTCTATAATGTAGAAAATAGTACAAATAAAGAAAAACCCTTGAATGAGTAGGCGTGTCCAAACTTTTGACAGGTACTGCATATATAGTCCAATAATATGAAATAAATATATTTAAAAAAACAAAAGAAACAAGAGATGATGCAAACAACTGTTTTTTGTCTCATGATAGAGAAAATGAACAGAGAGTTATGGTTTTAAAACTGATCTTGTTCAAAGTAAAGAGCTGAGGGATGAGGCTAGAGAAATGTAGCCACTCTCAAATTCATAGCTATGGATTGCAAAGACTGACCATCCGTGGTTAAAACTATAATTTTGATATCATGTATCAAAACAAGTTTGGGTCCTGATGGGGTACAACAGTTGAACTAAGCTCGTGAGGCATTTTTACGTCTTATTCTTCAAGAATAAATGGGTACATATCATTAATTTAAGTCCAAAAATGGATTCAGCAACTGCAGATTGCTCCTTTAATGTGATGACATCTATTGCATTTGTCGACTGTGAGACATTAACGTTAAAATGACAGCTATGAACATTTCAGAGGTTTTACATTATACAACTTCACCATTGCAACAATATGTTGTTGTTTTTTTGTCGAGGCATTCACTGCAATAAAAACAGTCAAAAACAACTTAAGTGGTTTTTAAGGTCAGTCAGGAGAAAACATTTTGGAATCGTAAGCAAAACTGAGCATTCTGCTTAAAGTTCAAAGGTCATTGGCCCAATAAATACACAGTAACTCCTTGTCAAGTTCTCACTAAAACGATTCAAGTCTAGGAGGTGGTAGCCTTTCGATTTCACGAAATTCCCTTCCTTGTTTCCCTCTGTTTTGTGCCTACTGAAAGCATTCCGGCATTTCTTCTGTAAGTCTAATTTTAAATTCTCAAGCAGAGGCCACACTGTTTCCAGTAACTCTCTGCCTACAGTATGTATATACTCCCACAGAGACACAGCAGCCCCAGCCAGCCCACTCAATATGTGTTATGCTACCACAGCTGACACTACTATTTGTACAATTGGTTTATTACAAAAGGACAATTGGTAAATATATATTTTTTTGGTATATGGGTGGCGGTGGGCTGGTTCTCTAGGGGCCTGGGGGTCTTGATAGCAGTGGTTGGTGAGAGTTGGATGTCTGGGTGCCTGGGGGTCTGGATGGTGAGAGGTGGATGTCTGGGGGTCTGGATGGTGAGAGGTGGATGTCTGGGGGTCTGGATGGTGAGAGGTGGATGTCTGGGGGTCTCGGTGGTGAGAGGTGGATGTCTGGGGGTCTGGATGGTGAGAGGTGGATGTCTGGGGGTCTCGGTGGTGAGAGGTGGATGTCTGGGGGTCTGGATGGTGAGAGGTGGATGTCTGGGGGTCTGGTTGGTGAGAGGTGGATGTCTGGGGGTCTGGTTGGTGAGAGGTGGATGTCTGGGTGCCTGGGGGTTTGGATGGTGAGAGGTGGATGTCTAGGGGTCTGGTTGGTGAGAGGTGGATGTCTGGGTGTCTGGATGGTGAGAGGTGGATGTCTAGGGGTCTGGTTGGTGAGAGATGGATGTCCGGGGGTTTGGATGGTGATAGGTGGATGTCTAGGGGTCTGGATGGTGAGAGGTGGATGTCTGGGGGTTTGGATGGTGAGAGGTGGATGTCCGGGGGTTTGGATGGTGATAGGTGGATGTCTAGGGGTCTGGATGGTGAGAGGTGGATGTCTGGGGGTTTGGATGGTGAGAGGTGGATGTCTGGGGCTCTGGGGGTTTGGATGGTGAGAGGTGGATGTCCGGGGGTCTGGATGGTGAGAGGTGGGTGTGTGCCTACTCTCACCGACCATCGCCATCCAGGCCCTCAAGCCCACAGACCCAAACATCTCATTAAACTCAGTGCCAATACCAGGCTATTTAACATGTAACAGACTCTGTGAGCCAATACCAGGCTTTTTAACATGTAACAGACTCTGTGAGCCAATACCAGGCTGTTTAACATGTAATAGACTCTCTGAGCCAATACCAGGCTGTTGAACATGTAACAGACTCTCTGTGTAACAGGCTGTCTCAGTACTTAACCTGCTTAGGGCCCAGAACTCACTGAGAGCAGGAGGTGACTAGCTGAACACAGGGCTGATGATGAATCTGGGTTATTTTAGGTTCCTGTGGCTGTGGTGAGGTTCAGTAGATTTGAAATGTACTAGCACTCTCTCTGTTTCTCTCTCTGTTTCTCTCTCTGTTTCTCTCTCTGTCTCTCTCTCTCTCTCTCTCTCTTTCTCTCTCTCTCTCTCTCTCTCTCTATCTCAGCTCTCTCTCTCTCTCTCTCTCTCTCTCTCTCTCTCTCTCTCTCTCTCTCTCTCTCTCTGTCTCTATCTCAGCGAAACTATTCTCTCTCTCTTCTCTCTCTCTCTCTGTCTCTATCTCAGCAATGTTTGGCATGGAGCCTTTGTCCAGGGTCTCTCTCTCTCTCTTTCTCTGTCTCTATCTCAGCTTTGTCCAGGGTCTTTCTCAGGGCCTTTCTCTCTCTCTTCTCTGTCTCTATCTCAGGGTGGGTCCAATGTCCTCTCTTTACTCTCACATCTCTCTCTCTTCTCTCTATCTCAGCGTCTCTCTCTCTCTCTCTCTCTCTCTCTCTTTCTCTCTCTCTCTCTTCTCTCTCTATCTTTCAGATTCTCTCTCTCTCTCTCTCTCTCTCTCTCTCTCTGTTCTCTTTCTCCCTCATTTTCTCTCTGATTTTCCTGAGGCCTAAAACCTTTTGATTCAGAAGAGGAAGCACACAGAGAACTATTAAATGTTAATTTATTTTCACACTTCATAAATTAGTAAGTAACCACCACATTCAGTGAACCCAATGTTTGGCATGGAGCCTTTGACCAGGGCCTTTGTCCAGGGTCTTTGACCAGGGCCTTTGTCCAGGGCCTGGTCCAGGGTCAGATTAATGCAACATTTGGCTACACAAATTGTTGTCTTGTAATCGTTGTCACAATGTTTTCTTACTGTTGAGCCTGGTGTTCTTATATTAGCTCGAAAAATTCTAACTCCATCAGCATTTATCGCCTCATCTGACTTTTATATGAGACATATACAACTCCTATCCCCTCCGTCTGTTAGGAGGTCTACTCCACACCCTGGCAGGTGGGGACAAGGCTTTACACTCCACAGTATTAACCTCATTGCTTCCATTCAGTATCTAGTTGTCTACTTTCCTGTGTCTTCTCCCAAACCTCCAGCTGAGCATGTAAACATCATCCGTGTCAAAGTAGTATAGTATATAGTATAAATGCAGGTTGGTTGGGGGTCGGTGCAGGTTGGCTGGGGGTCGGTGGAGGGGGAGTTGTGACAGTTTGTTTGGCTCAGCAGAGTATCGGTGGATCTCAGGTTACCACCCTGTGGATCCATCAGGCCACACACACCTGCTCCTGTCCTTTAAGCAGGTCCAACTGCCTGCTGCTTAGAGAAGAGGAGATAGAGAAGAAGAGAGAGGAAGGAGAGAGAGAGTGACAGAGAGAGAAGAAGAGAGAGAGAGGAAGAAGAGGAGAGAGAGAGTGACAGAGAGGAGAGAGAGGAAGAAGAGGAGAGAGAGAGTGACAGAGAGAGAAGAGAGAGAACGAGAGGGCGACAGAGAGAGAAGAAGAGAGTGAACGAGAGAGCGACAGAGAGAGAAGAAGAGAGAGAACGAGAGGGCGACAGAGAGAGAAAGACGGAGGAAACGAGGAAGGAAGAGCACTTCCAAGGTTGAGTGGCATATGCTCTGAGCAGGCTGGAGAGAGCCAGCGGGGTGGTGTGATGGTTGGTGGAGGGGGGCGGCAGGGGGGGGGGACTCTGCTCTGCTGGTGAACGTTGGGGACTTGGGTGGATCCTCCTCTTCTTACGCAGGCAGCAGCCCCCTAGGGCCCTATAGATAGACTGTGATGCGGCTCTTTAGCTTTCTAACAGATGGTTTCAGACCTGGGTTCAAATATTGATTGTTTTCTTCCAAATTACTTTAAGCGTTTGATTGAGCCTGTCTGAAGCACGAGAAGCACGAAAAAGGGTGGGGTTACCACTTTTGGGACTGTTCCATTGGTTCCATTGTGCCAGGCAAGCTCAATCAAGTGAAGCAGACATATTTGAACAAATATACGTAATACTATTTGAACCCAGGTCTGGGTGGCTACAGCCTTCCTTCATGCTACTGCTGTCACAGGATCAGTTGGCTGCAGACTCAGATTGAGATTCTCTGGCTCAGGATCAAGCCTTGGGATCGGGAGAGAGTGAGAAGCCCCCCTACAAAGACAGGAGCTCTGTGGAAGGCTTTGGTCCTACTGGGATGCTTTACACCTATCCAGGGGGCTTATGGTTACATCTGCTGTATATACAAATACACACATAACAAGCTTGTACGCACACACACACACGAACATACACACACTCATACATCTACACTACACCACACTACACGTCTCTCTCTCTCTCTCTCTCTCTCTCTCTCTCTCTCTCTCTCTCTCTCTCTCTCTCTCTCTCTCTCTCTCTCTCTCTCTCTATACCTCTCCCTCTCAAACACCCAGCATTCCAGTTGTTCTGCTGCTAAGTTTTCTCAGCTACCAGAAATACCAGCTATCCCGAACAGTTGGTGGTGTATGAAAAGAAAGCAAAACATTTACTTCATTTTAAAGGGGTGACAAGCCTGCGATACTGAAATCTTCTGCAGGCCAGGGTACTATATAGTGCACTACATTTTCCCTGAACTTTATGGACCCTATATAGGGACAATGGTAGCTTTGCAGCCCCCAGTCTTTCAGAGGGAGCAACTCCCAGACTCTGGGCCAACATCAATGCTTTCTGCCTTGTGTCTAATCCACAGAGAGAGAGAGAGAGAGAGAGAGAGAGAGAGAGAGAGAGAGAGAGAAGGAGACTATAGGTTAATTAAGAAATCAAACTTGCTTCCGGAGAGTTGGAAGCCTCCTCTCTTCAGTCCGTCGAGCCCCCTCTGTCAGTAACAGTTTGACATTTCACATTACTCAGACCTCAAGCATCTGTTATAAAGTACAACCACAGTGTGAGTCCAGTTAGCTGACAGTAAATGTTGTATTACTAAAGCCTTGTGCCTATCGTTTATGATCAACATTCTCGTGTCCGTCGAGCCCCGTCTGTCAGTAACAGTTTGACATTTCACTTCATGCGAAATCACTCAGACCGCAAGCATCTGTTATAAAGTATAACCACAGTGTGAGTCCAGTTAGCTTACTTAGCCATGTGCCTATCGTTTATGACCAACATTCACATGTTTATAATGGAATTGTTGTGGCTTTTTGTGGGGGGCCAATCATTTAGAACAGTATTGCATAATGATGTAGATCTCAAACTAAGCAGCAGTTGTGGTGAGTTGAATTAAATGACTTATATGTAATTGTGTGGTTGAGAAGGTCAACAAATGTAAACCAGAAGTGCTGGTTGAATGTTTTAAGGGTGACGTTGGTGGGAATTGAGCCCAGGCAGGACTACGTCATCAGGTAGATGAGATGAGGAGCCACTCTGATACACTGACCCGGGTTGGTAGCTCCAGCTGTGTGAGGAGGGCTGGATGTAATGAAGCAATACTGCTTGAATAGAGCCAGAGACACAAAACCATAGTAACAATCAGTTCCAATTAATGTGGGGAGGGAGGGAGGGAGGGTAAGAGAGAGAGAGAGCGAGAAAGCGATAGAGAGAGAGAGAGTCAGAACGTCAGAGACACAAATCAATATCCGTGGCCTGAGTGGGAGTACACAGTGGTAGAGACATAGGATCAATAGTTGGATCTCCTGACTACAGTCCAACCGTAATTTTCCTCATGCATTAAAACCAGGGTCGTATTCACTAGGAAGGAAATGGAGAGAGATTACCTAAACTTGTCCGCTACAAAAAGCTTGTTATTTTTTTGCCGTTGCAAAATGTTTTGCTGTGGTGTACATTTATGAATAAGACCCAGGTTTCCCTGAATCAGTTTGATAATGGAACCGGGGTTGAAAACAAGATTTCAGAACCTAGTTTTCATGTGTAACGTATTGTTTCTAGCATTAGAAGGGCTGTAACTTTTTGACTTTTTAATACTGTTTTTGATACCAAGACCAATCGGTTATCCTCTCTAGCTGTTTTCCTCTGATATGATTATATATGCTGATAAAACAGATGTTTATATATGAATTATTCATGTTCTTACTATCTTTTCATTCCATTCATAAATCTTGCATGGGCCTGCTCAGCACAATGACCCTCCAGCGTTTGATGTGTTTGTAAGGGCGGAGAAACAGAGATATCATCGATGACTATCCTTGATTATACATTTATCTCGTATAGCACGGAGAGAGGAAAACAAATCTCCAGTATTTGGTGTAAGACTGAGACTGTTGACCCATTTTTAAACCCAATATCCTGCCTGCATCTCAGTAGTCTGATCTTGAAGTCTGTTCTCCTCATCTCTCCATCTTTATCTGCACTGGTGAGAAAGAGTTGACCTGGTGAAAGAGTTGGCCTGGTGAAAGAAGAAAGTTGGCCTGGTGAAAGAGAAAGAGTTGGCCTGGCCTGTGAGAAAGAGTTGGCCTGGTGAGAAAGAGTTGGCCTGGTGAGAAAGAGTTGGCCTGGTGAGAAAGAGTTGGCCTGGTGAGAAAGAGTTGGCCTGGTGAGAAAAGTTGGCCTGGTGAGAAAGAGTTGGCCTGGTGAAAGAGTTGAGTTGGCCTGGTGAGAATGAGTTGGCCTGGTGAAAGAGTTGACCTGTCGAGGAGAGTTGGCCTGGTGAGAAATATTTGGCATGGTGAAAAAGTTGGCCTGCTTTAAGAGTTGGCCTGGTGAGAAAGAGTTGGCCTGGTTAAAGAGTTGGCCTGTTGAGAAAGTGTTGGCCTGGTGAGAAACATTTGGCATGGTGAAAAAGTTGGCCTGCTTTAAGAGCTGGCCTGGTGAGAAAGAGTTGGCCTGGTTAAAGAGTTGGCCTGTTGAGAAAGAGTTGGCCTGTTGAGAAAGAGTTGGCCTGTTGAGAAAGAGTTGACCTTGTGAGAAAGAGTTGGCCTGGTGAGAAAGAGTTGGCCTGGTGAGAAAGAGTTGGCCTGGTGAGAAAGAGTTGGCCTGGTGAGAAAGAGTTGGCCTGGTGAGAAAGAGTTGGCCTGCTGAGAATGAGTTGGCCTGGTGAAAGAGTTGACCTGTCGAGGAAGAGTTGGCCTGGTGAGAAACATTTGGCATGGTGAAAAAGTTGGCCTGCTTTAAGAGTTGGCCTGGTGAGAAAGAGTTGGCCTGGTTAAAGAGTTGGCCTGGTGAGAAAGAGTTGGCCTGGTGAAAAAGAGTTGGCCTGGTGAAAGCAGATTTCTGGTTGGCATTGTGTTGCTTGTTTTCCAGGACCAGTGTTGCGAGTCGCTGCTCCAACTTCTCCGTCCTCTCTCTGTGTATGTGTGTCATTCAGAGAAGATTCCTGGTTGACATTGTGTGGCTTGTTTTCAGGGACCAGTGTTGCGAGTCGTTGCTCCAACCTCTCTGTCCTCTCTCTGTGTATGTGTGTTATTCATATTTGTGTACAATGGACAACAAAGTAATTCGCTTTGTCTTCTAATGTTGTACAAAACGTTTCCTAATGTTGTACAAAACGTTTCCTAATGTTGTACAAAACGTCTCCTGATGTTGTACAGAACTTCTCCTCGTGTTGTACAGAACGTCTCCTAATGTTCTCTTCTACTCTGGCAGGATGATGAGGTGGTGCTTCAAAGTGTCGCCACCATCCAGAAAGAGAATCGCAAGTTTTGTCTGTCCGTGGAGGGACTCGGTAATCGACTATGCTTCCTGGAACCTACATCTGAGGCTAAGGTAAGAGGAGTGTCTCTTAATGCTTGGTACTGATGGTGGCTCTTAATTTGAACCGTTTGGTTGCAGGAGGAAAGTCATCTCGCAGCAGGAGAATTTGAAAACCTGAACAAATATGTTAAATAGCCGCCAGGGGTCAGGTGGAAGTGGTGTTTGTTTACAATGCAGTACCGTACCTAGTTTGTACCTTAGACTGCAGGTCCACTGGGTGCCTGTTCAGGTAGCCTATATACAGAGCCTTCAGAAAGTATTCAGAGCCATTGACTGTTTCCACATTTTGTTACGTTACAGCCTTATTCTAAAATGGATTAAATTAATTAAAACATCCTCAACAATCTACACACAATACCCCATAAAGTACAAAGTGAAAACAGATTTTTAGAATTTATTTACAAATGTATAAAAAATAAAAAACAGATACCTTATTTACATAAGTATTCAGACCCTTTGCTATGAGACTCGAAATTGAGCTCAGGTGCATCCTGTTTCCATTGATCATCCTTGAGATGTTTCTACAACTTGATTGGAGTCAACCTGTGGTAAAATCAATTGATTGGACATGATTTAGTAAGGCATACACCTGTCTATATAAGCTCCCACAGTTGATAGTGAATGTCAGAGCAAAAACCAAGCCATGGGGTCAAAGGAATTGTCTGTAGAGCTCCGAGACAGGATTGTGTCAAGGCACAGATCTGGGGAAGGGTACCAAAAAATGTCTGCAGCATTGACGTTCCCCAAGAACACAGTGGCCACCATCGTTCTTAAATTGAAGATGTTTGGAACCACCAAGACTCTTCCTATTGCTGGCCATCTGGCCAAACTGAGAAATCGGGGGAGAATGGCCTTGGTCAGGGAGGTGACCAAGAACCTGATGGTCACTCTGACAGAGATCTAAAGTTCATCTGTGAAGATGGGAGAATCTTCCAGAAGGACAACCATCTCTTCAACACTCCACCAATTAGGCCTTTATGGTAGAGTGGCCAGACAGAAGCCACTCCTCAATAAAATGCACATGACAGCTCGCTTGGAGTTTGCCAACATCTGGAGGAAACCTGGCACCATCCCTATGGTGAAGCATGGTGGTGGCAGCATCATGCTGTTGGGATGTTTTTCAACGGCAGGTAGTGGGACACTAGTCAGGGTTGAGGCAAAGATGAACGGAGTAAACTACAAAGAGATCCTTGATGAAAATCTGCTCCATAGCGCTGTTACGGACCTCAGACTGGAGCGAAGGTTCACCTTCCAAGAGGAGAAAAACCCTAAGCACATAGCCAAAACAACGCAGGAGTGGCTTCAGGACAAGTCTCTGAATATCTTAGAGTGGACTGGACTTGAACCCAATTGAGTATCTCTGGAGAGACCTGAAAATAGCTATTCAGCAACACTCCCCATCCAACCTGACAGCGCTTGAGAGGATCTGCATTGAAGGATGGGAGAAACTCCCAAAATACAGGTGTTCCAAGCTTGTAGTGTCATACCCATGAAGAAGTTATGCTGTAATCACAGCCAAAGGTGCTTCAACAAAGTACTGAGTAAAGGGTCTAAATATTTATCTAAATGTGATATTTAAGTTTTCATTTCTAAAAAATGTTTTTGCTCTGTCATTATGGTGTATTGTGTGTAGATTGAGGGGGGGAAAATGATTTAATACATTTTAGAATAAGGCTGAAACGTAATGTGGAAAAAGGGGTCTGAATACCTTTCCGAAGCCACTGTATATGTAGTCTCACCTGAATACTTTGTAGAAGCACCTTTGGCAGCGATTACAGTAGTGAGTGTTTCTGGGTAAGTTTCTATGAGCTTTTCACATCTGGATTGTGCGATATTTACCTATTATTCTTTTCTAAATTCTTCAAGCTCTGTCAAATCGGTTGTTGATCATTGCTAGACAACCATTTCAGGCCTTGCCATAGATTTTCAAGTAGATTTAAATCAAAACTGTAACTCGGCCACTCAGAAACATTCACTTTCTTCTTGGTAAACAACTCCAGTGTGAATGTGGCCTTGTGTTGTAGGTTATTGTCCTGCTGAAAGGTAAATTCATCTCCCAGTTTCTGGTGGAAAGCACACAGAACCAGGTTTTCCTCTAGAATTTTGCCTGAGGTTAGCTCCATTCCATTTCTTCTATATCCCGATAAAACTCCCCAGTCCTTAATAATGACAAGCATACCCATAACAGGATGCAGCCACCACTATGCTTGAAAATATGGAGAGCGGTACTCAGTAATATATTATATTGGATTTTCCCCCAAAATAACACGCAGTTAATTGCTTTGCCACCGTTTTAGCAGTATTACTTTAGAGCCTTGTTTCAAACAGGATGGAGAGAGCGAGAAATGTAAGATAGCACTGCAGTGGATAGCTACCTTCTTTTCACTATTCTTAGCTTTTTTTTTGCACATAATATTTCCGGCATCATTTCCTATGACCAAAAACAGCTTCTGGACATCAGAAGAGCGATCACTAATCTCGATTTGAATGAAGACTTCTCCTTCATTGAGTCGGCAGCTGTGGATGTACTGCTCATTCCAGACCAGGCCATAATCCCCGGGACTTGAAAACGGAAGAGGCGGTGCAAAAGAGGCTAACTTCGGTGAGCAAATAAACTGACCTCCGTTCTATTGGGAAACGTACAATCACTGGAGAATAAACTGGATGAATACCGTTCGAGACTATCCTATCAACGGGACCTGAAAAACTGTAACATCCTGTGCTTTTCTCGAGTCGTGGCTAAACAAGGACATGGATAATATACATCTAGCTGGTTTTAACTATGCGTCGTCAAGACCTTACGGCAGCGTCGGGTAAGGTTAAGGTGGGGGGGGGGGGGCGGGTGTCTCTTAACAACAGCTGGTGGCGGATCTCTAATGTTGAGGATGTCTGGAGGTTTTGCTTGCCTGTGTTAGAATACTTCATGATGAGCTGAAGAACTTACTTTTTAAGTATATTTTTCGTAGCTGTCTCTTTACCACCACAAACCAAGACTGCACTCAACAAGGGCCATAAGTAAGCAAGAGGCACATCCAGAGGCGGTGCACTTAGTGTCCTGTGGTTTTCAATGCAGGGAAAGTGAAATCCGTCTCGTCTCATTTTTACCAGCATGTCACTCTATATCACCTTTATTTCAGTCACAGAAATGCACACAAAGCTCTCCCTCGCACTCCATTTGGCAAATCTGGCCATAACTCCATCCTCCTGATTCTTGCTTGCAAGCAAAAACTCCAACAGGAAGTACCAGTGACTCAATACGGAATGGTCAGATGAAGCTACGGGACTGTTTCTCTTGCACCGACTCTAGCACCGTACGTACATACTGTATCTTAGTCCCCTGCTGTACTTCCTGTACACCCACAACAGTGTGGCCGTGCACGACTCCAACACCATCATTAAGTTCGCTGACTACACGGCGGTGGTAGGCCGGATCACTGAAGACAATGAGACAGCCTATAGGGAGGAGGTTAGAGACCTGGCAGTGTGGTGACAGGACAAACAACCACTTGCTCAACTTCAGCAAAACAGAGGAGCTGATCATGGACTACAGGAAACGACCGCTACCACATCGATGGGGCTGTAATGGAGCGGGTACGAGAGCTTCAAGTTCCTCCACATCACTAAGGAATGATCATGACCCACACACAACAACACAGTCGTGAAGAGGGCACAACAACATTTCTTTCCCTCAGGAGGCTGAAAAGATTTGACTGGGTCCTCAGATCCTCAAAACGTTATACAGCTGCACCATTGAGAGCATCTTGAATGGCTGCATCACCGCTTGGTATGGCAACTGCGTGGTGTCCATCAGCAAGGCGCTACAGACTGTAGTGCGTACTGCCCAGTACATCACTGGGGAAAAAGCGTCCGGCCATCCAGGATCTCTATACCAGGCGGTGTCAGAGGAAGACCCTAAAAATTGTCAAAGACTCCAGACGCCCAAGTCATAGACTGTTCTCTCTGCTACCGCACGTCAAGCAGTACCGATGCACCAAGTCTGGAACCAACAGGACCCGGAACAGCTTCTACCCCCGAGCCATAAGACTGCTAAATAGTCCAGGTAGTTATTGGTTAACTATTTAGCTATCTGCATTGACCCTTTTTGCACTAACTATTTTGACTCATTACATACGATCCTGTTGCCTAGTCACTTTATCCCTACCTTTGTGTACATATCTACCTCAATTACCTCCTACACATCGACTCAGTACTGGTACGCCGTGTATATAGCCAAATTATCATTACTGATTGTGTATTGTATAGCCAAATTATCATTACTCATTGTGTATTTATTGTTATCATTACTCATTGTGTATTTATTGTGTCTATAGACAAGACAAGTTATCATTACTCATTTGTGTATTTATTTGTGTATAGACAAGTTATCATTACTCATTGTGTATTTATTGTATTTATTGTATATAGACAAGTTATCATTACATTGTGTAAGTATACAAGTTATCATTACTCATTGTGTATTTTATTTAGTATATAGACAAGTTATCATTACTCATTATGTTATTTTACACCTGTTGTTTAAGAAGCATTTCACTGTTAGTCTACACCTGTTGTTTCAGAAGCATTTCACTGTTAGTCTACACCTGTTGATTATGAAGCATTTCACTGTTAGTCTACACCTGTTGTTTAAGAAGCATTTCACTGTTAGTCTACACCTGTTGATTATGAAGCATTTCACTGTTAGTCTACAACTGTTGTTTACAAAGCATTTCACTGTTAGTCTACAACTGTTGTTTAAGAGCATGTGACAAATAACATTTGATTTCATTTTTAAAAAATGCCCTGAATGTAAATTAATGTTATTAACAGGTTTCCTTTTTAAATAACTGTTCTGTTCCTGAACAGTAGAGATCACTTTTTTCTGTAGTTATTTTCCTGGTTTTCGGTTCTGTTCCCTGAACCGGTTCCAACCCCTGGGCCGCAGTCAGTCATTATATTAAATGAAATGGTAATACAAAACAGTTCAGTAGTTAAATGACACCTGGCTGTGATTAACAGTTCAGTAGATAGAGGACACTGGCTGTGATTAACAGTTCAGTAGTTAGAGGACACTGGCTGTGATTAACAGTTCAGTAGATAGAGGACACTGGCTGTGATGAACAGTTCAGTAGATAGAGGACACTGGCTGTGATTAACAGTTCAGTAGATAGAGGACACCTGCTGTGATTAACAGTTCAGTAGATATGATTACCAGTTCAGTAGATAGAGGACACTGGCTGTGATGAACAGTTCAGTAGATAGAGGACACTGGCTGTGATGAACAGTTCAGTAGATAGAGGTTCAGTAGATAGAGGACACTGGCTGTGATGAACAGTTCAGTAGATAGAGGACACTGGCTGTGATTACCAGTTCAGTAGATAGAGGACACTGCTATGATTACCAGTTCAGTAGATAGAGGACACTGGCTGTGATTAACAGTTCAGTAGATAGAGGACACTGGCTGTGATTAACAGTTCAGTAGATAGAGGACACTGGCTGTGATTAACAGTTCAGTAGATAGAGGACACTGGCTGTGATGAACAGTTCAGTAGATAGAGGACACTGGCTGTGATTAACAGTTCAGTAGATAGAGGACACTGGCTGTGATTAACAGTTCAGTAGATAGAGGACACTGGCTGTGATTAACAGTTCAGTAGATAGAGGACACCTGCTGTGATTAACAGTTCAGTAGTTAGAGGACACTGCTATGATTACCAGTTCAGTAGTTAGAGGACACTGCTATGATTACCAGTTCAGTAGTTAGAGGAGTTAGAGCCTCAGTAGATAGAGGCTATGATTACCATGTCATTACAGTTCATCTCTCGTTGTTCTCTTAGCAAATAACTTACTCTAATTGGATGGACCTCCCTTTGTCTCTCCTATCTAAGAACTCTTTGCTATAATTGGATGGACCTCCCTTTGTCTCTCCTATCTAAGAACTCTTTGCTATTATTGGATGTCTCTCCTATCTAAGAACTCTGCTATAATTGGATGTCTCTCCTATCTAAGAACTCTTTGCTATAATTGGATGGACCTCCCTTTGTCTCTCCTATCTGAACTCTTTGATGGATGTTCCTCCCTTTGTCTCTCCTATCGAAGAACTCTTTGCTATAATTGGATGTTCCTCCCTTTGTCTCTCCTATCTAAGAACTCTGCTATAATTGGATGGACCTCCCTTTGTCTCTCCTATCTAAGAACTCTTTGCTATAATTGGATGGACCTCCCTTTGTCTCTCCTATCTAAGAACTCTTTGCTATAATTGGATGTTCCTCCCTTTGTCTCTCCTATCGAAGAACTCTTTGCTATAATTGGATGTTCCTCCCTTTGTCTCTCCTATCTAAGAACTCTTTGCTATAATTGGATGGACCTCGCTTTGTCTCTCCTATCTCAGAACTCTTTGCTATAATTGGATGGACCTCCCTTTGCAATTAAATCATTATCCGTCACTATTGTTTCCCCAAAATCATTTTGATTTCCTAAATGAAAAACATTTCCACAAAGATGGGCCACACTAACTTTAGCTTGTGATTCACGTCTACTCTTTGCCATAGGAAAGATAAGCCTTTGAGTTCTACTGTTTTTTCATCATATAATTCACAACTTATATACTTCTGTTGGCCCCTTTCTCGTTCCTTTCCCACCAATCCGACCACGTGTGTGTGTGTGTGTGTGTGTGTGTGTGTGTGTGTGTGTGTGTGTGTGTGTATGTGTGTGTGATTAACACGTGATTGACTGTGCCATAGTCATAGCAAATCTGTCTGCCCTTCCTGACTGTCCTATATATCTGTGTCATCACACTGCCTTCTAGCCTGGCAGGAGACCACTTGTTAAATCGGTTTTGTCTTTTCTGAGTTGTCTGGGTCTCTGTCTGGGTCTCTGTCTGGGTCTCTGTCTGGGTCTCTGTTTGGGTCTCTGTCTGGGTCTCTGTTTGGGTCTCTGTCTGGGTCTCTGTTTGGGTCTCTGTCTGGGTCTCTGTTTGGGTCTCTGTCAGGGTCTCTGTCTGGGTCTCTGTTTGGGTCTCTGTCTGGGTCTCTGTTTGGGTCTCTGTCTGGGTCTCTGTTTGGGTCTCTGTCTGGGTCTCTGTTTGGGTCTCTGTCTGGGTCTCTGTCTGGGTCTCTGTCAGGGTCTATGTCCGGGTCTCTGTCTGGGTCTGTCTGGGTCTCTGTCTGGGTCTCTGTCTGGGTCTCTGTCTGGGTCTCTGTCTGGGTCTCTGTCTGGGTCTCTGTCTGGGTCTCTCTCTGGGTCTCTTTCAGGGTCTCTGTCTGGGTCTCTGTCTGGGTCTCTGTCTGGGTCTCTGTCTGGGTCTCTGTCAGGGTCTATGTCCGGGTCTCTGTCTGGGTCTGTCTGGGTCTCTGTCTGGGCCTCCATTAAAGGAATAGCTCTCCCGGAAACATAGCTTTAATGAAAGGAGATTCACAGTCTGGCACCCATCTTGACTCATATAATACATTTGATGTTGTTGCTCACCACAAAAATGTATTCACTTGGATATACAAGAAGCACCTACTCTCTAAGTACAGTATTGGATAACTCCCTGATCCTCCCTCACCTTCATAATAATGACAGAGAGCTCTACTGTGGTAAGAAGCATTGATCAACTAACCAGTGTGTGAGGAATGGGGAGTTATTGGTAGACTAGCCAGTGTGTGAGGACTGGGGAGTGATTAGTAGAATAGCCAGTGTGTGAGGACTGATTGGTAGACTAGCCAGTGTGTGAGGACTGATTGATAGACTAGCCAGTGTGTGAGGACTGGGGTGTGATTAGTAGAATAGCCAGTGTGTGAGGACTGATTGGTAGACTAGGCAGTGTGTGAGAACTGATTGGTAGACTAGCCAGTGTGTGAGGACTAGGGAGTGATTTGCGACGAGTAGTTTAAATCAAATGTATTTATAAAACTGATATCTTAAAGTGCTGTACAGAAACCCAGCCTAAAACCTAGGAATAAACCTAGAGAGGAACCAGGCTATGAGGAGTGGCCAGTCCTCTTCTGGCTGTGCTGGGTGGAGATTATAACAGAACATGGCCAAGCTGTTCAAATGTTCATAAATGACCAGCATGGTCAAATAATAATAATCACAGGCAGAACAGTTGAAACTGGAGCAGCAGCACGGCCAGGTGGACTGGTGACAGCAAGGAGTCATCATGCCAGGTAGTCCTGAGACAAGAGAAGTACTCCAGATATAACAAACTGACCCTAGCCCCCCGACACATAAACTACTGCAGCATAAATACTGGAGGCTGAGACAGGAGGGGTCAGGGTTTGGTTAGGTAAGGGGGAAATGAGCTATAAAACAAAATTCTTCAATTAGATTCATTATATTATGTTGATTCCCGTCCAAGCATCTGCTGTTGTAGAAGTTTGTTTGTCAAACATTGATGATGCCGCTTGGGTATCAAAGCAATGTATGTCAGTCCATTAATTTAAATGTATTTATATCATGGTCAAATTTCATCTACCATTTTAAGCCTCTTGTAATTGAGACCTAATGCAAGTCATCAGATCTCTCGTCTAATAGAGTGTTTACTGCTATTTATATTTATCTTTGCTAAGATTGGAATTTTTCCTCCCTCCCGTTTGCCCACTCCTTCACTCCTCTCTGCCTCCCTCCCTTCTTCTCATCTCCCTCCCATCTCCCTTCTTCCCTCCGTCCTTCTCATCTCCCTCCCTCCCTCCCATCTCCCTCCCTTCTTCTCATCTCCCTCCCATCTCCCTCTCTCCCATCTCCCTCCCTCCCATCTCCCTCCCTCCCATCTCCCTCCCTCCCTCCCTCCCGTCTCCCTCCCTCCCATCTCCCTCCCTCCTTCCCATCTCCTCCTTCCCCTCCCTTCCCATCTCCCTCCCTCCCCTCCCATCTCCCTCCCTCCCTCCCTCCCTCCCTCCCTCCCTCCCATCCCTCCCTCCCTCCCTCCCTCTCTCTCCCATCTCCCTCCCTCCCATCTCCCTCTCTCCCATCTCCCTCCCATCTCTCCCATCTCCCTCCCCTATTTCCCTCCCATCTCCCCCCCTCCCTCTCTCCTTCCTGCAGTATGTTCCCCCTGACCTGTGTATCTGCTGTTTCATCCTGGAGCAGTCCCTGTCTGTCCGGGCCCTGCAGGAGATGTTGGCTCACACGGTGCCTAACAACGAAGGGGTGAGTATTGCTGCATTACCTGTGTACATAATCACTGTATAGCCTACCCATTATATTTACTTTACCTCTACTCATTATCCCTGTATAATCAGTACACATCAGACCTTGGTCGAATAAATAAGTGAACTACGTTTAGGATTTGTAAAGTATTTGAAAGTGTATATGACACAGTGGTCTTTGTAAACATGTCATTTTACAATACAGTGTAAATGGTTTCAATACAAAGGAAATAATCGAAAAAACAAACAAATCCTGTTGCTGACTCATGGATTCTGGTTAAAGACGATATGCCAAGGAGATTCATTGTAGAACAAATGTATTTAATAAGAGATCAAGGACAGAGGATGATCATCACACGTATGTTTTCTCCTTGTTTGACTTCAAGATAAGACATGAAGATACATCTTCCACGGTAGTGTCCTCTCTAGCTGGGTGATTCTCCATAACCGTTCTCTCCCCCTGGACGCCGTGTCATAATGAAGGCCAAGTGCCCACTCCCATGTTAGTCCCAGATACACAGAGAAATAGCCTGATTGCCTTGCTTTAAGTGCATCCAGAAAGAGTTTTCTCCCCTCTTCTCTGCTCTGCCTACTTGATTTACAATGCCCCGATCAAAGGGAATTGTACCCTCCCTCCCTCTATCCAACCCTCCCTCTATCTCCCCTCCCTCTATCCAACCCTCCCTCTATCTCCCCTCCTTCTATCCATCCCTCCCTATATCCAAATCTCCCTCCCTCTATCCAACCCTCCCTCTATCCCTCCCTCCCTCCCTCCTCCCTCTATCTCCCCTCCCTCTATCCAACCCTCCCTCTATCCTTCCCTCCCTCCCTCTATCCAACCCTCCCTCTATCCCTCCCTCCCTCTATCTCCCCTCCCTCTATCCATCCCTCCCTATATCCAAATCTCCCTCCCTCGATCCCTCCCTCCCTCTATCCAACCATCCCTGCCTCTATCCAACCCTCCCTCCCTCTATCCAACTCTCCATCCCTCTTTTCCTCTCTCGCTCTCGCTCTCTCGCTCTCTCTCTCTCTCTCTCTCTCTCTCTCTCTCTCTCTCTCTCTCTCTCTCTCTTCTCTCTCTCTCTCTCTCTCTCGCTCAGCTCAGCTCAGCTCAGCTACATGCCACTGGCATGCTAATTTCTTAGTTGGTGTGTGTAATCATAAATAAGGAGATGGACACTTAGATACTTATGAGTGCCCCAGTGTGTCCCCCACTGCAATGAAACAATTCATTAGCTGCAACCTTTTGAAGGTATTCCAAGTTATGTTCTTTTATCAAGCACATTCTCTCCAACAGAACAGATTCAGGTTTCATTTGATTGATTAGGCTAGTGTGTTGAGAGATATTGAATTGATAATTGAACACATTAGAATTTAATTGCTTTTAGTTATCTTAGCTAGTTTTATTTAGCTTAGCTCTCCTCACTGCTTCTGGGGTGCCAGACGATCAGATCAGTGTCAAGTTTGTATCCATTTTACTGCGATGAAGTAACTGTTTCAATTGAGGTGATAAGATGAGAACCAGCTGATCGCTTGGCAACTCAGGATCAGAGATGAGAACGTCAGCCTGGCCCTGGACTAAAAAGCAGTTGCTATGGAGATCAGGGCTTAATCAGGGTCCGGGAAACGGGCCCTTAACGTTCACACACAACATTTTTTTTAATGTTGTTGTTAATTCACCCCATATGAAAATGAAATGGAGACTCATTCTCAGTCCTTAGATTTATTTTTGACATTATTGACTCTGCCATAACGCCATGTAATATTGTTTTCTTCATCTGTATCTTTGTTTAACGCTGCTAGAAAGCGGACCATGAACAGTGGGTATGTTAATTTGTTACTTTCTTTAGTTGGCATGAAGGCTCACCTCTACTGACCCCTAACTGTTAGCGAAAGAATGATCTCACTTTCGCCACTTTCACTTCAAAGTGTTGCCTATTTTGAGATTGTAATTGTGCATAGTCACTATAGTCATTCACAATAGATTATACCCCTCCCTTCGATAGATTGGTTGATAAATCAAACATAAATGCAATATTTGGAAGGCTAGATGTGTGTAAATATCTTGTAAAATATTTATATATATATATATATTTATTTATTTATATTATTTATATATATATAATATATATATATGTGTTTATATTTTTATATATTTATATATATATATATATTTATTTATATATATTTGTTTATATTCATATATATACATATATTTTATGTTTTTATATATATGTATATTTATTTAATCATATTTATTAGATATTTATATCTAATTATCGGTGATAGAAATTGAGTGAATCCTGGTATTAGCATAAATCATCAGACATTCTTACCCTCTTTAAATATGTACTTACCAGAAAGTCACTGACATTTAGGAAATACATTTTTATTTCTCATATTTCAGATCCTGATCATTTTATTCCATTCAGCTTTTGATGCGTAGATTTGCCTTAACGCCTTAATGACCTTAAGGAACTCGTCACTGACACAGACTTTAAACTAGCCCCTGTAACATCACTGATGTATGGCAATCTTGAAATAGACATCCCATTGGTTCCTACCTTCACCTTGTGCACATGATTCACATGATTTCAATTCTTTGCTTGGCGCCCCCAAGACCACACTTTGTGCATGTGTGTAAACATTTTCAAGTGAAAGTGCTAACTAGTTTTCTAATCTGCTTCAGCCAGTATTCTAGCTAACCCACTTACTGCTTAGTGATAGGGAAAAATACCCTTCAATAAAAATCTACACCTTTAAAAAAAAAAACTAGACAGAGAGTAGTTGTATGTTTTTATGTAAGCTGTCATGGACAGACATACGTAACATAACTGTATAACTGACACAATTATACAAGATTTTACTTCTGGGTTTCGGAAATGATGTGTTATGGAAAATACATACTTTGTGTTAATCCTTTACTTTCAGAAAAAAATCATGTTTCTTTAGCCGTACTATCAAGACTTTAGGGAATCAACAAGAAACCTAGTTGGTGGGACAATGCTCACCTACTGTAGATGTAGTGTTTTTTTTGAGTTTGTGGTTTTCCTTCCTCTGTTTTGTAGCTAACAGTCTCATTTCAAGACTAACAGAAATAAAAGAGGAAATGTTCTGGAATTGGCTTTGATTCCAGAAGCTTCTTCACACAATGATTCCAGAAGCTTCTTCACACAATGATTCCAGAAGCTTCTTCACACAATGATTCCGGAAGCTTCACACAATGATTCCGGAAGCTTCACACAATGATTCTGGAAGCTTCACACAATGATTCCGGAAGCTTCACACAATGCTGTAGAACCAAGCTGGAATAGTTTAGGAATTTGTGAACCAACACAGGGATTCTCCATCTATTCTACAGTGTAAATCTTCATATTGCTCTTAGTAGAATACTGAATACATTGATATAAACGACACCAACATAAACTATGTTCATTGAAGTGTATTCCAAACAATGGAATACAATCTCCCCATCCATTACTGTGATAATTTGAACAGTAATGTTTGGCAATAAACAGTGCCCTGCAAAGGTTTGTTGTCAATAATCTACACAAAATACCTGTAATTTCAAAGTGAAAGAACATTTATTTATTGTATTACATTTTGTAATGTTTTTTTTATATCTAAAATATAGTCATTGCATAAGTATTCAGCTCTGAGTCAATACATGTTAGAAACACATTCGGCATCGATTACAGCTGTTAGTCTTTCTGGGTAAGTCTCTAAGAGTGATTACAGCTGTGAGTCTTCATGGCTCAGTCTCTAAGAGTGATTACAGCTGTGAGTCTTCATGGCTAAGTCTCTAAGAGTGATTACAGCTGTGAGTCTTTCTGGGTAAGTCTCTAAGAGTGATTACAGCTGTGAGTCTTCATGGCTCAGTCTCTAAGAGTGATTACAGATGTGAGTCTTCATGGCTAAGTCTCTAAGAGTGATTACAGCTGTGAGTCTTTCTGGGTAAGTCTCTAAGAGTGATTACAGCTGTTAGTCTTTCTGGGTAAGTCTCTAAGAGTGATTACAGCTGTGAGTCTTCATGGCTCAGTCTCTAAGAGTGATTACAGATGTGAGTCTTCATGGCTAAGTCTCTAAGAGTGATTACAGCTGTGAGTCTTTCTGATCTAAGAGTGATTACAGCTGTGAGTCTTCATGGCTCAGTCTCTAAGAGTGATTACAGATGTGAGTCTTCATGGCTAAGTCTCTAAGAGTGATTACAGCTGTGAGTCTTTCTGGGTAAGTCTCTAAGAGTGATTACAGCTGTGAGTCTTCATGGCTCAGTCTCTAAGAGTGATTACAGCTGTGAGTCTTCATGGCTCAGTCTCTAAGAGTGATTACAGATGTGAGTCTTCATGGCTAAGTCTCTAAGAGTGATTACAGCTGTGAGTCTTTCTGGGTAAGTCTCTAAGAGTGATTACAGCTGTTAGTCTTTCTGGGTAAGTCTCTAAGAGTGATTACAGCTGTGAGTCTTTCTGGGTAAGTCTCTAAGAGTGATTACAGCTGTGAGTCTTCATGGCTCAGTCTCTAAGAGTGATTACAGCTGTGAGTCTTCATGGCTCAGTCTCTAAGAGTGATTACAGATGTGAGTCTTCATGGCTAAGTCTCTAAGAGTGATTACAGCTATGAGTCTTTCTGGGTAAGTCTCTAAGAGTGATTATAGCTGTGAGTCTTTCTGGGTAAGTCTCTAAGAGTGATTATAGCTGTGAGTCTTCATGGCTCAGTCTCTAAGAGTGATTACAGCTGTGAGTCTTCATGGCTAAGTCTCTAAGAGTGATTATAGCTGTGAGTCTTTCTGGGTAAGTCTCTAAGAGTGATTACAGCTGTTAGTCTTTCTGGGTAAGTCTCTAAGAGTGATTACAGCTGTGAGTCTTTCTGGGTAAGTCTCTAAGAGTGATTACAGCTGTTAGTCTTTCTGGGTAAGTCTCTAAGAGTGATTACAGCTGTGAGTCTTTCTGGGTAAGTCTCTAAGAGTGATTACAGCTGTTAGTCTTTCTGGGTAAGTCTCTAAGAGTGATTACAGCTGTGAGTCTTTCTAAGTCTCTAAGAGTGATTACAGCTGGTCTTTCTGGGTAAGTCTCTAAGAGTGATTACAGCTGTTAGTCTTTCTGGGTAAGTCTCTAAGAGTGATTATAGCTGTGAGTCTTTCTGGGTAAGTCTCTAAGAGTGATTACAGCTGTTAGTCTTTCTGGGTAAGTCTCTAAGAGTGATTACAGCTGTGAGTCTTTCTGGGTAAGTCTCTAAGAGTGATTACAGATGTGAGTCTTCATGGCTAAGTCTCTAAGAGTGATTACAGCTGATTACAGAATTCACCAATTTGTAAGTCGCTCTGGATAAGAGCGTCTGCTAAATGACTTAAATGTTAAATGTAAATGTACAGCTGTTAGTCTTTCTGGGTAAGTCTCTAATAGTGATTACAGCTGTGAGTCTTTCTGGGTACGTCTCTAAGAGTGATTACAGCTGTGTGTCTTCATGGCTAAGTCTCTAAGAGTGATTACAGCTGTGAGTCTTTCTGGGTAAGTCTCTAAGTGTGATTATAGCTGTGAGTCTTTCTGGGTAAGTCTCTAAGAGTGATTACATCTGTTAGTCTTTTTGGGTAAGTCTCTAAGAATGATTACAGCTGTGAGTCTTTCTGGGTACGTCTCTAAGAGTGATTACAGCTGTGAGTCTTCATGGCTCAGTCTCTTAGAGTGATTACAGCTGTGAGTCTTCATGGCTAAGTCTCTAAGAGTGATTACAGCTGTTAGTCTTTCTGGGTAAGTCTCTAAGAGTGATTACAGCTGTGAGTCTTCATGGCTAAGTCTCTAAGAGTGATTACAGCTGTGAGTCTTTCTGGGTCAATCTCTAAGAGTGATTACAGCTGTGAGTCTTCATGGCTAAATCTCTAAGAGTGATTATAGCTGTGAGTCTTCCTGGGTAAGACTCTAAGAGCTCTCCACACCTGGATTGTGCAATATTTACCCATTAATAACCCATGCAATATTATTAATCAAACTGTAACTTGGCCACTCGGACACATTGACTCTTCTTGGTAAGTAGGGGCGGGACGGCAGGTAGCCTAGTGGTTAAAGCGTTGGACTATTACCTGAAAGGTTGCAAGGTCAGATCCCCGAAAATCTGTTGTTCTGCTCCTGAACAAGGCAGTTAACCCACTGATCCCCTGAACAAGGCAGTTAACCCATCCCCTGTAAATAAGTTAATGTGTTCCCCTGAACAAGTCTTAACCCACTGTTCCCCTGAACAAATAAGTTAACCCACTGTTCCCCTAAACAAGGCAGTTAACCCACTGTTCCCCTGAACAAGGCAGTTAACCCACTGTTCCCCTGAACAAGGCAATTAACCCATGTTCCCAGAACAAGGCAGTTAACCCACTGTTCCCCTGAACAAGGCAGTTAACCCACTGTTCCCCTGAACAAGGCAGTTAACCCACTGTTCCCCTGAACAAGGCAGTTAACCCACTGTTCCCCTGAACAAGGCTTTAACCCACTGTTCCCCTGAACAAGGCAGTTAACCCACTGTTCCCCTGAACAAGGCAGTTAACCCACTGATTAACCCACTGTTATGAACAAGGCAGTTAACCCACTGTTCCCCTGAACAAGACAGTTAACCCACTGTTCCCCTGAACAAGGCAGTTAACCCACTGTTCCCCTGAACAAGGCAGTTAACCCACTGTTCCCCTGAACAAGGCAGTTAACCCACTGTTCCCCTGAACAAGGCAGTTAACCCACTGTTCCCCTGAACAAGGCAGTTAACCCACTGTTCCCCTGAACAAGGCAGTAACCCACTGTTACCCTGAACAAGACAGTTAACCCACTGTTCCCCTGAACAAGGCAGTTAACCCACTGTTCCCCTGAACAAGGCAGTTAACCCACTGTTCCCCTGAACAAGGCAGTTAACCCACTGTTCCCCTGAACAAGGCAGTTAACCCACTGTTCCTAGGCTGTCATTGTAAATAAGAATGTGTTCTTAACTGTCTTGCCTAGTTAAATAAATAAGTAAATAATAAATAAAGATTTGTCCGTGTGTTGTAGGTTATTGTCCTGCTGAAAGGTGAATTCATCTCCCAGTGTCTGGTGGAAAGCAGACTGAAGCAGGTTTTCCTATAGCATTTTGCCTGTGCTTAGCTCTGTCCTGTTTCTGTTTATCCTGACAATCCCCAGTCTTTTGCTGATGTCAAGCATAACCACCCATATCGTGACGCAGTGATTTACCATATAAGGAGATGTGTTCGATTTGCCCCATATCGTGATGCAGTGATTTACCATATAAGGAGATGTGTTCGATTTGCCCCATATCGTGACGCAGTGATTTACCATATAAGGAGATGTGTTCGATTTGCCCCATATCGTGACGCAGTGATTTACCATATAAGGAGATGTGTTCGATTTGCCCCATATCGTGACGCAGTGATTTACCATATAAGGAGATGTGTTCGATTTGCCCCATATCGTGATGCAGTGATTTACCTTTTAAGGAGATGTGTTCGATTTGCCCCATATCGTGACGCAGTGATTTACCTTTTAAGGAGATGTGTTCGATTTGCCCCATATCGTGATTCAGTGATTTACCATATAAGGAGATGTGTTCGATTTGCCCCATATCGTGACGCAGTGATTTACCATGCTTAAATATAAGGAGGTAGTTACTCAGTGATGTGTTCGATTTGCCCCAAACATAAGGCTTTGCAGTCAGGACAAAACATTTATTGTTGCATACAAGATGCAAGTTTTAGGAATATTTGTATTTTGTACATTTGTATTCTTCTCTGTCATTTTGGTCGTTATTGTGGAGAAACTACAGTGTTGTTGATCCAGCTTCAGTTTTCTCCCATCACAGCCATTAAACTCTGTTTTAAAATCACCAATGACCTCAAGGTGAACTCCCTGAACAGTTTCCTTCCAGTTCTGCAGTTCAGTTCAGAAGGACGACTGTATCTTTGATGTGTCTGGGTGGGGTTTAATACATCGCCCACAGCATCGCTATTAACTTGACCATGCTTAAAGATATATTCAATGTCTGATTTGTTGTTAACCATCTACCAATCACTGCCCTTCTTAAAATGAGGCTTTCGAAAAGCTCCCTGGTCTTTGTAGTTGACTCTGTGCTTTAAATGCAATAGTTCACACTTCAATACTTCACTCAGGTAGTCATTCAAAAATCATATCAACGCCTATTAATTGCTGAACTAACTTAGGCCTAAACAAATGGTCTGAACACTTATGCAATGACTATATTTTAGTTCTGAATTTTTTTATTTATCTTAAAAATGTAATAAAATGTTTCGTCCACTTTGATGTTATAGAGTATTTTGTGTTGATTGTTAACAAAAATGACAAATGAATCCATTTTAATTCCACTTTGTAACACAATAAAAATGTGAAGAAAGCCAAGGGGTATGAATAAGGCGCTGTATATGGACGCTGGCAACCATATTTCAGCCAGGAGCAAATGAATCTGGCATGAACCTCCCTCTCTTCTCTTCTCCTTGAAAAGTCATTACCAGACCAACTTCCTGTGGTCTGACTGGTCATTCTCTATGAGATGATTAGATTAGAACCAGATCTGAAGTGAACATTAAAAGTGAATTACTTACAGTAATCACAGACCAGCCATTGTTGTGCAGCGCTGGCAGCCTGTGAGAAGCTTGGCAAGCAGCCAGCACTTCATTCTTGTAAAACCAAGCTGGCAGGAGAAAGCTCAGTGAGAGAAGAGAGACCCCCCCCTCCCTTCACGCACACACACACACACACACACACACACACACACATGGACATGCTCACACACAATCTCTCACGCTCTCTTATACACTCACAATCCCCCTCCCACACACACCATCGCCATACTCCCTGCAGAAGCTCAGACAGAATGATATTAGAGTGGGAGGGGCGTTGCCAGTTGCTGTGCCGCACAGCCAAAGGTCACAGTTCACAGTGATGATGTGTCAGCATGGCAGGAGGCCTGAAATACAGCCCCCCCTTCCTCTATCTCTCTTTCTCTGGGGGCTGGAGGACTGGGGATTTGGAGTCTGGGGGCTAAGAGGTGGAGAGGACTGAGGGTCTGTAGGGGGGTTTGGAGTCTGGGGGCTGAGAGGCTGAGGGGACTGGGGGGGGTTTGGAGTCTGGGGGCTGAGAGACTGAGGGGACTGGGGGTTTGGAGTCTGGGGGGCTGAGAGGCTGAGGGGACTGGGGGGGTTTGGAGTCTGGGGGCTGAGAGACTGAGGGGACTGGGGGTTTGGAGTCTGGGGGCTGAGGGGGAGAGGATTGGAGGGCTGGGTGGGTTTGGAGTCTGGGGGAGCTAAAGGGCGGAGAGGACTGGAGGGCTGGGAGGTTGGAGTCTGTGGAGCTGAGGGGTGGAGCAGACTTGGGGTTTGGAGTCTGAGGCACTGAGGGGAATAATCAAACCTTCTTGATTGGGCTTTCCCCTCTCCATTCAGGGCAGATCAGTGTAGATGAAGCGAAAGGAGATGAGGAGAGGAAGTAATCTTAGACTACTGAGATAAAATAAAATAAATAAATATATCCCATTTAGCAGTTGCTTTTTCCCGACTTACATTCAGGGCCACTAGATAGGTGGCCCCAGCGGGAAAAGGAGATGCTTGGGAGAGCGCCAGATACGACTGAGCCACACTGAGAGATGTAGTCGTCAGTCTCTACACTCCGGTTTTGTTTCTCTCCCTCCCTCCTCTCTTCTCGTTGAGGGGTTTAGGGGCTTCATGGATCCACCTTGGAATTCTCTTCCCTACCAGACGAACTGTAGACTGGAGACACCCAAGCACAAATTGTTCCTGTAGACTGTAGTATATATATATTTCACTGTACGGTCTACAGCTGTTGTATTCAGCTCATGTGACAAATCAAATTTTATTTTATTTGTCACATGCGCTGAATACAACAGCTGTAGACCGTACAGTGAAATGCTTACTTACAAACCCATAACCAACAATGCTTTAAGAAGTTAAGAAATTGTTTTTACTTAAGTGTTGAGTAAAAAATAGATAAGTAGAAAATAGAAAATAAAAGTAACAAATAATTAAACAGCAGCAGTAAAATATATATACAGGGGGTACCAGTACAGAGTCAATATGGAGGCTATATACAGGGGGTACCGGTACAGAGTCAATGTGGAGGCTATATAAAGGGGGTACCTGTACAGAGTCAATGTGGAGGCTATATACAGGGGGTATCGGTACAGAGTCAATTTGGAGGCTATATACAGGGGGTACCGGTACAGAGTCAATGTGGAGACTATATACAGAGGGTACCGGTACAGAGTCAATGTGGAGACTTTATACAGGGGTACCGGTACAGAGTCATTGTGGAGACTATATACAGGGGTACCGGTACAGAGTCAATGTGGAGGCTTTATACAGGGGTACCGGTACAGAGTCAATGTGGAGGCTATATACAGGGGTACCGGTACAGAGTCAATGTGGAGGCTATATAAAGGGGTACCGGTACAGAGTCAATGTGGAGGCAATATATAGGGGTACTGGTACAGAGTCAATGTGGAGGCTATATATACACCGGTACAGAGTCAATGTGGAGGCAATATACAGGGGTACCGGTACAGAGTCAATATGGAGGCTATATACAGGGGTACCGGTACAGAGTCAATGTGGAGGCAATATACAGGGGGTACCGGTACAGAGTCAATATGGAGGCTATATACAGGGGGTACCGGTACAGAGTCAATTTGGAGACTATATAAGGGGGTACCGGTACAGAGTCAATGTGGAGGCTATATACAGGGTGTACCAGTACAGAGTCAATGTGGAGACTATATACAGGGGGTACCAGTACAGAGTCAATGTGGAGGCTATATACAGGGGGTACCGGTACAGAGTCAATGTGGAGGCTATATACAGGGGGTACCGGTACAGAGTCAATGTGGAGGCTATATACAGGGGGTACCGGTACAGGGTCAATGTGGAGACTAAATACAGGGGTACCGGTACAGAGTCAATATGCGGGGGCACCGAGTAGTCGAGGTAATTGAGGTAATATGTACATGTAGGTAGAGTTAAGGTGACTATGCATAGATAATAAACAGAGAAGCAGCAGCGTAAAAGAGGGGTCTGGGTAGCCCTTTGATTAGATGTTCAGGAGTCTTATGGCTTGGGGGTAGAAGCTGTTTAGAAGCCTTTTGGACCTAGTCTTGGTGCTCCTTTATTGCTTGCTGTGCGGTAACATAGAGAACAGTCTATGACTAGGGTGGCTGTGGTCTTTGATATTTTTTATGATCTTCCTCTGACACCGCCTGATATAGAGGTCTTGGATGGCAGGAAGCTTGTCCCCAGTTATGTACTTGGCCGTATGTACTTATGTACTAGTTATAGTTATAGTTATGTACTTGCGGTCGAAGGCCGAGCAGATGCCATACCAGGCATTGATGCAACCGGGATGCTCTCGATGTTGCAGCTGTAGAACCTTTTGAGGATCTGAGGACCCATGCCAAATCTTTTCAGTCTCCTGAGGGGGAATAGGTTTTGTCGTGCCCTCTTCACAACTGTCTTCGTGTGTTTGGACCATGATAGTTTGTTGGTGATGTGGACACCAAGGAATTTTAAGCTCTCAACATGTTCCATTACAGCCCCATCGATATACTGTAGACAGTAGTGTATATCATGTAGACTGTAGTGTATATTCTGTAGACAGTAGTGTATAGACTGTAGTGTATAGACTGTAGACTGTAGTGTATACTGTAGACTGTAGTGTATATTCTGTAGACTGTAGTATATAGACTGTAGTGTATAGACTGTAGACTGTAGTGTATAGACTGTAGATGTAGTGTATAGACTGTAGACTGTAGTGTATAGACTGTAGACCGTAGTGTATAGACTGTAGAATGTAGTGTATAGACTGTAGACTGTAGTGTATAGACTGTAGAATGTAGTGTATAGACTGTAGTGTATATACTGTAGAATGTAGTGTATATTCTGTAGAATGTAGTGTATAGACTGTAGACTGTAGTGTATATACTGTAGACTGTAGTGTATATTCTGTAGACTGGTTGTATAGACTTAGACTGTAGTGTATTACTGTAGAATGTAGTGTTAGACTTAGACTGTAGTGTATATACTGTAGAATGTAGTGTATATACTGTAGAATGTAGTGTATATTCTGTAGAATGTAGTGTATTGGACTGTAGTGTAGAAGCTAGTGTATAGACTGTAGAATGTAGTGTATAGACTGTAGACTAGTGTATATACTGTAGACTGTAGTGTATATTCTGTAGACTGGTTGTTGATTGGACGTGTGTATTTGGACAGTGAAGCTAAAAAAACAATTTAGAATTTGATATAAAACAATTTATATGAGGCGACAGTACATAATGACACTTGTTATTTGAGGGTATATTCATACATACAGTATCTATTTCAACATTAACTAGTGAAAGCACGTTATGTATCTCGTGCCCCCATTTGAGATCGTCAAAAGTATTTTGGCAAATTCACTTATAGAGTGTTTAGTCAATTTAGTCAAAAGTTTTGTATTTGCACGCAATGACTACATCAAGCTTGTGACTCTACAAACTTGTTGGATGCATTTGTTGTTTGTTTTGGTTGTGTTTCAGATTATTTTGTGCCCAATAGAAATGAAGGGTAAATAATCTATTGTGTCATAGATATACCGGTACAGAGTCAATATAATATGCTTCTAAACACTACTACATTAATGTGGATGCTACCATGGTTATAGATTATCATGAATGAATCGTGAATAACCCTGAGTAAGTAAGTTACAGAGGCATAAATATCAAACCACCCCCCCCCCCCCAAAAAAAAATACACTACAACCTTCTAACGAGGGGACTAGAAACATGAAGTGCCCTTATTTTCAAAACGGTGACATTTTGTACTGTATAAATATATATATATATATATATAACTTTTAATTTGGCTCTATATTCCAGCATTTTGTATAAAATGTTATATATATACTTTGAGATATCAGCTGATATCTCAAAGTGCTGTACAGAAACCCAGCCTAAAACCCCAAACAGCAAGCAATGCAGGTGTAGAAGCACAGTGGCTAGGGAAAACTACCTAGAAAGGCTAAAACCTAGGAAGAAACCTAGCTACCAGGCTATGTGGGGTGGCCAGTCCTCTTCTGGCTGTGCCAGGTGGAGATTATAACAGAACATGGCCAAAATGTTCAAATGTTCATAAATGACCAGCATGGTCAATAATAATAAGGCAGAACAGTTGAAACTGGAGCAGCAGCACAGCCAGGTGGACTGGGGACAGCAAGGAGACATCATGTCAGGTAGTCCTGAGGCATGGTCCTAGGGCTCAGGTCCTCCGAGAGAGAGAAAGAAAGAGAGAAAGAGAGAATTAAAGAGAGCACACTTAAATTCACACAGGACACCGAATAAGACAGGAGAAGTACTCCAGATATAACAAACTGACCCTAGCCCCCCGACACATAAACGACTGCAGCATAAATACTGGAGGCTGAGACAGGAGGGGTCAGGAGACACTGTGGCCCCATCCGAGGACACCCCCGGACAGGGCCAAACAGGAAGGATATAACCCCACCCACTTTGCCAAAGCACAGCCCCCACACCACTAGAGGGATATCTTCAACCACCAACTTACCATCCTGAGACAAGGCCGTGTATAGCCCACAACGATCTCCGCCACGGCACAACCCAAGGGGGGGGGGCCAACCCAGACAGGAATATCACATCAGTGACTCAACCCACTCAGGTGACGCACCCCTCCCCGGGACGGTATGAAAGAGCCCCAGTAAGCCAGTGACTCAACCCCTGTAATAGGGTTAGAGGCAGAGAATCCCAGTGGAAAGAGGGGAACCGGCCAGGCAGAGACAGCAAGGGCGGTTCGTTGCTCCAGAGCCTTTCCATTCACCTTCCCACTCCTGGGCCAGACTAGACTCAATCATATGACCCACTGAAGAGATGAGTCTTCAGTAAAGACTTAAAGGTTGACACTGAGTTTGCATCTCTTACATGGGTAGGCAGACCGTTCCATAAAAATTGAGCTCTATAGGAGAAAGCACTGCCTCCAGCTGTTTGCTTAGAAATTCTAGGGACAATTAGGAGGCCTGCGTCTTGTGACCGTAGCGTACGTGTAGGTATGTACGGCAGGACCAAATCAGAGAGATAGGTAGGAGCAAGCCCATGTAATGCTTTGTAGGTTAGCAGTAAAACCTTGAAATCAGCCCTTGCCTTGACAGGAAGCCAGTGTAGGGAGACTTGCACTGGAATAATATGATCAAAGTTTTTGGTTCTAGTCATAAATAAACACGTTTGTAGAGTGTGTCTAGGGGGAACTCATGTTATCCACCACCAATGTGTAGCAATGTCTATCTTATCTAGTTTTCTTTCTTTATCCAAATAATGAGTTGTAACTCCTTTAAAGGGAATACAGATAGCAACACCGTAGACAGTTTTGTGGGTTATTGGGTTAAAGTGTGCTAATGTTATGTCACCCTGTTCTTTTCTTCATGCGTCTAGAGGTTGTTAAGGAGGGTAAGTAATATTCCGTTTGTTTTAAATCTGTCTTCTCTTATGGGGTTCACAACATTTCCTTGTCCACGGTACTGCAACAAAATGTTTCTCGTTCGTCACCCGAACCTGTCTAACACACGTAGTGAAGCAGCACGACCTGGGTGGGATGAGTTCCTTTTGGTTCTGTTTTTGTTCCTGTCTGTCCGTCTGTTTGTTCCTGGAGGTACTAGCCAAGGATGTTCATTATCTATCCTCAATATTTTAAAGTGACGTCCTTCCCTTGTTTTCTTTCCTTCATCTCTACTGATTAGAAACAACTAGACAGATGAAAGCACCATTTCAATCTTCCTTGTAGAGTTTGACCATTGTGCTTTCCTGTCTGCTCAGATCCGTGTAGATGAAGGAAAGGAGACAAGGGGAGGATTCTACATGACCCTATTGAGATGCAGCCATCAGACTCTAACCTGCTGTGTATGTTGCCTCTCCTCCTCTCCTCCTTCCTAGGCGGCCCAGGGGGGTGGACACCGGACCCTGCTCTATGGTCACGCCATCCTCCTACGTCACTCCTTCAGTGGAATGGTGAGAATGGAGGAAATATGCCACCCTATCCCTCATAACCACAGTGGGTGTGTTCCAAATGGAACCCTTTCCCCCCTTTATACTGCACTTCATAGGGCTCTGATAAATAATATTTTTTTTAAAAAGCAGTGTACTTTATAGGGAATAGTGGTGCCCATTTGGGACACACTTAGTATCACCCACACAAACATTATACTGCAGTTGCTCAAATGGCCAAAGTATCTCCGATGAGTGGGTAGCCAGATCTGTGAAAGACTTCCCAGTACGAGAGCTGTATTACTAGTGGATATCCCTCCTACGTGTTGAATGAAAAGGTCACCAGTCCCTCACTGCTACTGTTACCTAAAACATTATACTGCAGTCGCTACACAGAGAACAGTGCCGATGGCTTGAGTTTTAAACTGTACATTAAACTGTATATTCCACATGTGTAAACGCAAAACAAACAAATCACGAAAGACAGACGTATATATATATTTTTTTAAATATTTTCTATCTTCTTGCTATTTCATATTGTGTGGCTTCTCAACAGTACCTGACCTGCTTGAAGACGTCAAGATCGTTGACAGACAAACTGTCGTTTGACGTGGGATTACAAGAACATTCAATAGGTAACACTTCCTATTGCACACAGTCTTGCTCCCTGTGACTACATTTAGAGGTAGAGTGGTGAAAGGAAGAGGGTGCACATTATGTCGGCTGTGGAGCCATGCTTGTACTGGTAACTAGGCGACATTTAGTGAATCTTCCCTAGCCACCGTGCTTCTACATCTGCGTTGCTGTTTGGGGTTTTAGGCTGGCTTTGTGACATCGGCTGATGTAAGAAGGGCTTTATAAATACATTTGATTGATTGATAGATTGATTGATTTGAACTACAAAATTAAGCAGAGCCATTTATCAAACCGGATGTGATACTTTAACTGTGGCTATACTAGACATGCAGACTGGCTTCCATATTAATAGTTGACCTTGCTATGTGTATGTGTTGGAGCCCCCAGAATAGAGGCACTATATCAACCTGAAGACGTTACCACCAGGCAAAATGGCTGCCTTGAGGCTGTCCACTGCCCTGCTTTGAAACAGCTTTGATATTTGAAGACTTCATAATGAACTGATTAACAATCATGATGATAAACTTACACTGCTTGTGTAAATTCATGCTTTGGTACTTGGACTATGGACCTCAAATTAAATTGACATGACAGTCAAACATTTGCATATTTATGTTTTTTAATTTTAATTTTACCTTTATTTTACTAGGCAAGTCAGTTAAGTACAAATTCTTATTTTCAATGACGGCCTAGGAACAGTGGGTTAACTGCCTTGTTCAGGGGCAGAACGACAGATTTGTACCTTGTCAGCTCGGGGATTCAAACTTGCAACCTTTCGGTTACTAGTCCAACACTCTAACCACTAGGCTACCACTGCCGCCACATGTCAATTTCAGATGTATGATCTGTATCTTTCTGTTTCTGGTAAGCTCATGTACAGTGTAGGAAGTTATGATTCATTTACAGTATATTACCATCGTTTTATTGTAATCTCAGAACAAGAAACCAAATCTGAAGCGTTAACAGTCTGGCCAGCTGCTATGGTAACAGTCTGGCCAGTTACTATGGTAACAGTCTGATCAGTAACCGTGTTAACAGTCTGGTCAGATACTATGTTAAAAGTCTGGTCAGTTACTATGGTAACAGTTTGTCACAAGAGACCATGACAGTCTCATCCAAGTCCTGTTGTCCTCTATCTCTCCAGGTGAGGCATGTTGGTGGACCATCCACCCTGCGTCCAAGCAAAGGTCAGAGGGGGAGAAGGTCCGTATCGGAGACGACCTCATCCTGGTCAGCGTGTCCACAGAGAGGTACCTGGTGAGTACCAATTAGTCAGTCAATCAACCAAACAATCAATCAATCAATCTTAATCTCAATCTTGTTAGCCAGGTCCCAGATCTGTTTGGGGGTTGTCAGATCTGGGCCCAGTTAGCAGGCTCGGAGGCAGATTGGAAAGACAACCCTGTCAGATCTGGGCCCAGGTTGAATAACAAGACAACCCTGTCAGATCTGGGACCAGGTTAGGAATAACAAGACAACCCTGTCAGATCTGGGACCAGGTTAGGAATAACAAGACAACCCTGTCAGATCTGGGACCAGGTTAGGAATAACAAGACAACCCTGTCAGATCTGGGACCAGGTTAGGAATAACAAGACAACCCTGTCAGATCTGGGCCCAGGTTACCCTGTCAGAATAAGGTTAGGAAGACAACCCTGTCAGATCTCAGGTTAGGAATAACAAGACAACCCTGTCAGATCTGGGACCAGGTTAGGAATAACAAGACAACCCTGTCAGATCTGGGCCCAGGTTAGGAATAACAAGACAACCCTGTCAGATCTGGGACCAGGTTAGGACCCCATCACATCATCCTCCACTTAAAATAGCCCTGTTAAAACTGTTTTAGTCTTAAAAATACTGGTCTCCTCAGCCCAGCCTCCACAGTGACAAGGCAATCCCAGGGAGTACTTGAAATGGCAATTCAGGAAGATCTGTAATGAAATTACCAGAGAACCATCCTTGTTTTTAGTATCACTATGGACATCATTATCTGTCTGATGAGCTGACACATAATGGACTCTGTGCTGTGCAGAATAATGCTTCCGAACTTAATTCATTTTCTTAGAGAGGAAGGGAGAGAGAGAGAGAGAGAGAGAGAGAGAGAGAGAGAGAGAGAGAGAGAGAGAGAGAGAGAGAGAGAGAGAGAGAGAGAGAGAGAGAGAGAGAGAGAGAGAGAGAGAGAGAGAGAGAGAGAGAGAGAGAGAGAGAGAGAGAGAGAGAGAGAGAGAGAGAGAGAGAGAGAGACGTGCTAAACATGAAACAGACATAGCAGTAGGTACTGGGTGTGCTATATGCCTTTGGGGAGGCAAACATAGCTCTACTCAGCCTGAGTTTCAACTCCACCAAAGGGAATCATTGCCTGATTCTTCCTCCTACTGAAAACATTAGATTGTAGCGCAACTATGATTTATCACAGAGGGATTATTACCTGAGTGACAAAGAATTATTGTTTTTTTGAAATCCTCTATAAAAAAAATATACACGCAACATGTGAAGTGTTGGTCCTACATTTCATGAGCAGAAATAAAAGATCATAGAATTTGTCCATACTTACAAAAACATGTTATTTCTCTCACAGATGTGTTTACATCCCTTTCAGTGAACATTTCTCCTTTGAGAAGATAATCCATCCACCTGACAGGTGTGGCATATCAAGAAGATGATTAAACAGCATGATCAATACACAGGTGCACCTTGTGCTAGGGATAATAAAAGGCCACTCTAAAATGTGCAGTTTTGTCACACAACACAATGCCACAGATGTCTCCAGTTTAATTTCTCTACCATAAGCCGTCACCAAACGTCATTTTAGAGAATTTGGCAGTACGTCCAACAGGCTTCACAACCGCAGACCACATGTAACCACGCCAGCCCAGGGCCTACACATCCATCTTCTTCACCTGCGGGATCGTCTGAGACCAACCACCCGGACAGCTGATGAAACTGAGTAGTATTTCTGTCTGTGGCTGGGCCTGGCTCCCAAGTGGGTGGGCCTGGCTCCCAAGTGGGTGGGCCTGGCTCCCAAGTGGGTGGGCCTGGCTCCCAAGTGGGTGGGCCTGGCTCCCAAGTGGGTGGGCCTGGCTCCCAAGTGGGTGGGCCTGGCTCCCAAGTGGGTGGGCCTGGCTCCCAAGTGGGTGGGCCTGGCTCTCAAGTGGGTGGGCCTGGCTCCCAAGTGGGTGGGCCTGGCTCCCAAGTGGGTGGGCCTATGCCCTCCTAGGCCATGGCTGTGCCCCTGCCAAGTCATGTGAAATCTATAGATGAATTTATTTCAATTGTGTGATTTCCTTATATAAACTGTAACTCAGTTAAAACCGTGGACATTGTTGCAGGGTTGCGTTTATGTTTTTGTTCAGTATACATCATTGACATAACCCAACCCAGTATACTCTGTTTTGTCTCATTTAATTCTGAACATCTTTGAACATTGTTGTCAGAGTCCCAGCCCCTGTCTGTGTTGAGCTGTGCTCTGTGGATTAAACTGTTGTTGGCAGTCTCATTGTGATCAGTTGGCCATGGGATCACATTGAGCTGCACAATCTCCCCATCAAAGACCAGCCTGGCTTGAGATCTTATTCTAGAACAGTAGCTGAGGCAGGTCCTTATAGAGTGTTTATGGTCTTAGTGGCTATAACGCACTGTGGATGCAGAAGATATACATGGACCGGTGCAGATATGCTGTAGAGGCATATCCAAAAAGCTGGCAGGGTCGAGACAAAGTTGTTAAATGCCAACTAGCTTTAAATCTCTCCTTTACCAGCCCCTCATATCCCTGTCTCTGTCTCTGTCTCTCTCTTGCTCTCACACACACACACACACACACACACACACACACAACACACACACAAACACACACACACACACACACACAAACAAACACACACACACACACACACACACACCACTGGTCCTAAACCTACGCCGTGTGACCTCTCTTCCAGCACCTGTCCATCTCTAACGGTAGTTTCCAGGTGGATGCCTCCTTTATGCAGACTCTGTGGAACGTGCAGCCTACCCGGTCAGGAAGCAACGTGGCCGTAGGCAAGTACACCACGACTCCGTAATAGCATCACAACTTCAGGCTAACACTTCATTATGAACTGGGGCGTATTCAGTTGTTGGAGGAATGTTATATGTGTCATGCTCCCCTCGGTAACCTGTGTTTGTAAGACACTTAATAAACATCAAATCAAATCATTATTCATCACGTGCCCAGGATACTACAGATCAAATCAAATCTCATGTTATTGGTCACTTACACATGGTTGGCAGGTGTTAATTCATGCGAGTGTAGCGAAATGCTTGTGCTTCTAGTTCCGACCGTGCAGTAATATCTAACAAGTCGTCTAACAATTTCACAACTACCTTATACACACACAAGTGTAAAGGAATGAATAAGAATATGTACATATCAATATATGGATGAGCGATGGCCGAACGGCATAGGCAAGATGCAGTAGATGGTATAGAGTACAGTATGTACATATGAGATGAGTAATGTAGGGTATGTAAACATTATATAAAGTGGCATTGTTTAAAGTGACTAGTGATACATTTCTTTTATTATTAACGTGGCTGGAGATTCAGTGTTGACAGCAGCCACTCAATGTTATTGATGGCTGTTTAACAGTCTGATGGCCTTGAGATAGAAACTATAAACAGTACAGTGAAATGGTTGCTTGCAAGCTCTTCCTCAACAATGCAGGTATATTAGTCATATAGAAGAAACATACATTAGAATAAACACTAAATACAGGCCCATATGTATCAGTTATTCAATCCATCAGATTGTCACTAAGGCTACTAACTACGGTGCACAAAATGCACCACACCTTCAAAAGCTCCCTATTGAGCTTAGGGTCTTGTGTTTGTCCAATAGGATTCCTGTGTGGTGGTCACGTGATGCGTCTGTGTCACGGACATGATGAGAGCCTGACCATACCTGGATCAGAGGCCAGCGAGATGGAGCAGAGGTACAGTAGGCTTCTTGTCAGCCATTTTAATATTGTGACTGTAACACTGTCAGAGCATAAGAGGTACAGTAGGCTTCTTGTCAGCCATTTTAACTGTAGGTTTGGGTCTCTCCTGTAAACCCACTTTTAACACGGTCATATAATCACTTACGGTTACTTTGAATCACTTTGAAGAGAACTTTCAGTCAAATGTCATTACATTACTGTGAGCTCTACTATTAAGGACCATTTTAACTGACACTTACAGCTACTTTTAAAGACGTGTCTTAATGTTTTAGAGAGGTTTCAATTAACTGCTATGACATTCCATCACCATTCTGTTTAATCGTTGAGAGAGAAATGGGATAAAATAGTGCTAAGTCTACTATCTTGATGACGATCTGCCTGTGTATCAGATGGGGATCTGGGACACTCACTCCTTGGCCTGAAGTGCCATACCTTGCGCAATTAAAGATGTGTTGGAATGCTTCCGATGGGCAGTCAAGTCTGTTTGCGTGGCAGAGGTCCTGAGTTCTAGTCTTGGTATGCGCTGAGGCAGAGGTCCTGAGTTCTAGTCTGGGTATGCGCTGAGGCAGAGGTCCTGAGTTCTAGTCTTGGTATGCGCTGAGGCAGAGGTCCTGAGTTCTAGTCTTGGTATGCGCTGAGGCAGAGGTCCTGAGTTCTAGTCTTGGTATGCGCTGAGGCAGAGGTCCTGAGTTCTAGTCTTGGTATGCGCTGAGGCAGAGGTCCTGAGTTCTAGTCTGGGGTATGCGCTGAGGCAGAGGTCCTGAGTTCTAGTCTCGGTAATGCGCTGAGGCAGAGGTCCTGAGTTCTAGTCTTGGTTCTAAGGTCTGAGGGGTATGCGCTGAGACAGAGGTCCTGAGTTCTAGTCTTGGTATGCGCTGAGGCAGAGGGAGGATCTCGATATGCGCTAAGCAAGGTCATGAGTTCTAGTCTTCATATTTTGAGGCAATCCTGAGTTCTAGTCTTGGTATGCGCTGAGGCATTCAGGTCCTAGTTTCTGTTTCAAAAGGCAGAGGTCCTGAAGATTTGGAAGAGAAGGAGGTCCTGAGTTCAAGTCTTGGTATGCGCTGTAAGGTCCTGAGTTCTAGTCTTAAATGCGAGACAGAGGTCCTGAGTTCATCTTGGTTTGAGGACTGAGTTCTAGCAGCTGAGGCAGAGTCCTGAGTTCTAGTCTTGGTATGCGCTGAGGCAGAGGTCCTGAGTTCTAGTCTTGGTATGCGCTGAGGCAGAGGTCCTGAGTTCTAGTCTTGGTATGCGCTGACAAGGTCCAGTTCTAGTCAATGTATGCGCTGAGGCAGAGGTCCTGAGTTCTAGTCTTGGTATGCGCTGAGGCAGAGGTCCTGAGTTCTAGTCTTGGTATGCGCTGAGGCAGAGGTCCTGAGTTCTAGTCTTGGTATGCGCTGAGGCAGAGGTCCTGAGTTCTAGTCTTGGTATGCGCTGAGGCAGAGGTCCTGAGTTCTAGTCTTGGTATGCGCTGAGAAAGGTCCTGAGTTCTAGTCTTGGTATGCGCTGAGGCAGAGGTCCTGAAGTCTTGGTCACAGAGGTCCTGAGTTTGTCTTATTAAAAGGTCCTGAGTTCTGAGTTTTATGCAAGAGGCAGAGGTCCTGAGTTCTTCTTAAGGCAGAGGTCCTTAGTTTAGTCTTGGTGTCCAGCAGAGGTCCTGAGTTCAGTCTTGGTATCCATGAAAGAGTCCTGAAGTCTTGGTATGCGCTGAGGCAGAGGTCCAGTTCAAGTCTTGGTATGCGCTGAGGCAAGGTCCAGTTCTAGTCTTAATGCGCTGAGGCAGAGGTCCTGAGTTCTAGTCTTGGTATGCGCTGAGGCAGAGGTCCTGAGTTCTAGTCTTGGTATGCGCTGAGGCAGAGGTCCTGAGTTCTAGTCTTGGTATGCGCTGAGGCAGAGGTCCTGAGTTCTAGTCTTGGTATGCGCTGAGGCAGAGGTCCTGAGTTCTAGTCTTGGTATGCGCTGAGGCAGAGGTCCTGAGTTCTAGTCTCTATGCGCTGAGGCAGAGGCTCTGAGTTCAAGTCTCGTAATGCGCTGAGGCAGAGGTCCTGAGTTCTAATCTGGGGTATTCGCTGAGACAGAGATCCTGAGTTCAAGTCTTGGTATGCGCTGAGGCAGAGGTCCTGAGTTCTAGTCTTGGTATGCGCTGAGGCAGAGGTCCTGAGTTCTAGTCTTGGTATGCGCTGAGGCAGAGGTCCTGAGTTCTAGTCTTGGTATGCGCTGAGGCAGAGGTCCTGAGTTCTAGTCTTGGTATGCGCTGAGGCAGAGGTCCTGAGTTCTAGTCTTGGTATGCGCTGAGGCAGAGGTCCTGAGTTCTAGTCTCGGTATGCGCTGAGGCAGAGGCTCTGAGTTCAAGTCTCGTAATGCGCTGAGGCAGAGGTCCTGAGTTCTAATCTGGGGTATTCGCTGAGACAGAGATCCTGAGTTCAAGTCTTGGTATGCGCTGAGGCAGAGGAGGATGTGGTGCTAAGCAAGCTGCATGATGTTCTTTTCATATTTTGAAATATAATTTTCATACCAGTAATAATTCAGAATGTACTATTAGTTTCTGTTTCAAAATGCACTTTTGAAGATTTGGAAGAGAAGGACTCAACAATTTGTATTGTAAAGTCACTGCGTTAAATAGAGACAAATGCATTGGTTTGGGACTAGTATCCTAGCAGCTAAGAGCTTTGAGCCAGTCAACGAATCCCAGAGTCGACTAAGTGAAACATCTGTCAATGGTGCCCTTGAGCAAGGCACTTAACCCTGATTGTTTCTGTAAGTGGCTCTGGACAAAATGTTTCATGAAATACTACTGACTAAAGGTCACCAGCGTTTGTCCCTATTAAAAACAATGATTTTACAAGACGCACTGATTTCTTAAACAGAGTTTATTTCATAATTGTCCAGAGATTTGATATCATATACTCCATAAAGAGTAAAGACCAGATACACAAAACATTCTTATGAAAACATTTCTTCTTAACTGCCAGTTCTCTGCTGCCATTGACTGGAACGATCTACAAAAATCTCTGAAACTGGAAACACTTATCTCCCTCACTAGCTTTAAGCACCAACTGTCAGAGCAGCTCACAGATTACTGCACCTACTCTGGGTAGACCTACTCTGGGTAGACCTACTCTGGGTAGCCTACTCTGGGAAGACCTACTCTGGGTAGCCTACTCTGAGTAGCCTACTCTGGGTAGACCTACTCTGGGTAGCCTACTCTGGGTAGCCTACTCTGGGTAGACCTACTCTGGATAGACCTACTCTGGGTAGACCTACTCTGGGTAGCCTACTCTGGGTAGACCTACTCTGGGTAGACCTACTCTGGGTAGACCTACTCTGCTGACGCTGACCCACAGATCAATAGAAAGGATGTTGTCGGATCCATATAATTAGCATATGGGTTGGCGGGGTGGTTAAAGCGTTGGACTAGTAACCGGAAGGTTGCAAGTTAAAATCCCACTTGCCTAGTTAAACAAAGGTAAAATACTTGTGTGAAGGGAAGACACAAATTGATGTCCATCTAACCTGGAAGAGAATAGTCTTATCCAAAAACAAGTGGCACTGAGCCAACAAAGATAGTGAAGATGTCCACTCACCGGGGATATGGCTGGTGCCAATAAGACAGGCTACTGTTCATTCAATTAAGGTGAGAATTTTGACAAGTTAAATACAGATTGAAGTATTTTCATTGTCATCTCTTTACAGCCGAAGCCATTTGCTGTCCAAACTGTGCAACTCAACAATCATCTATTTGGTATTTGCCGTTCGCGGCCCAAATTGCCGATCCTTCAAACTAAGTGATTTAACACAATAAACAGCTTTATTTTATTATAGAAGCTAATGATCCTCTGTGTCCAAATCAGGCTTTCTGGTGTAGTAGCTTATTTTGAATGGTTGTATTTATTTATTTAAAGACAGGAGTTAATTAGGCTATATATATTTTTTTCAATTTCATTGAATTTATTATAGGGAAAGCTTAACTGCTCCTAGCATTATGGGCTCACTGCCTTTTAATGTGTCATTAACACAACCATGACGTTTTCATCTGATTGTAAAACAATCACATAACAAAGATGCTCCTGTAGGCTACCTGTGCACATTTTTATTTTTTATTTATTTCACCTTTATTTAACCAGGTAGGCAAGTTGAGAACAAGTTCTCATTTACAACTGCGACCTGGCCAAGATAAAGCAAAGCAGTGCGACACAAACAACAACACAGAGTTACACATAAACAAACAGTCAATAACACAATAGAAAAGAAATAGAAAAATCTATGTACAGTTTGTGCAAATGTAGAAGAGTAGGGAGGTAAGGCAATAAATAGGTGAAATAATTACAATGTAGCATTAATACTGGAGTGATAGATGTGCAGATGATGATGTGCAAGTAGAGATACGGGGGACATAGTTCATGATAGAAATGCAATGATGAGCATCCAAACCCCAATGGGGACATAGTTCATGATGCATGTGCAGATGATGATACTGTGTACTGTGATACGGGGGACATAGTTCATGATAGCACTGTGCAGATGATGTGCAAGTAGAGATACGGGGGACATTAGTTCACTCGCAAAATAATTCCAGCATCCAAACCCCAATGCGGGTGCATTGTGCACTGTGTACTGTGTACTGTGTACTGTGTACTGTGTACTGTGTACTGTGCACTGTGCACTGTGTACTGTGTACTGTGTACTGTGTACTGTGCACTGTGCACTGTGTACTGTGCACTGTGCACTGTGTACTGTGTACTGTGTACTGTGCACTGTGTACTGTGTACTGTGTACTGTGCACTGCGTACTGTCCACTGTGCACTGCGTACTGTGTACTGTGTAGTGTGCACTGTGTACTGTGTAGTGTGCACTGCGTACTGTGTACTGTGCACTGTGTAGTGTGCACTGTGTACTGTGTACTGCGTACTGTGCACCCACATTGTGATGAATGGACAAATGCAGCTGTTATAAAACACCTAGGTGTATTGGCATGACATTCTACGAATTGCCATTAGGCTCATCCTCTCCTGTCTAACACTTGTAGCCTGAATTGAAGCGTCCACTGTTGTCCACACGCGCCTCTTTCTCGGCTACTCATCTCTGCCTTGTCCGTCTTCTCCTCAAACCACAACGCAATATGGAGCGTATACCACCCGGGTTCCAGTCAATTTTTTTATATATGTTGTTTTAACCTTTATTTAACTAGGCAAGTCAGTTAAGAACAAATTATTATTTTCAATGACGGCCTAGGAACAGTGGGTTAACTGCCTGTTCAGGGGCAGAACGACAGATTTGTACCTTGTCAGCTCGGGGATTCGAACTTGCAACCTTTGCTAATGTTTCATGTGGCTGACTTGCACCAATGTTAAGTAATGGTGTCGTAGCCTATAGTTCTTAGAGAATGTTGTATTAATTGTACGGCATATCCCCCACTATTTATTTTGCCGGGACGCTGTACCAGACCGTACCGCCTTACTTTCACCCCTGAAAAAGACCTGATCCCTCTCCTCCCTTTCTGTGTCCCCAGGATAGTGAACTATGAAATGGGAAAAGGAACGTCCAAGGCCCGCTCCCTCTGGAGGCTGGAGCCCCTCAGGATTGGGTGAGCTCTCCCCCATCGAACCCACCTCCACTCTGACCCTAACCTCACTCCCACCCCACCCTCTCTCACTTATCCATTTCACAGATACTGTCTGTCCTTCACTGCATTCACTCACTTTCAGACACACTTCGGAATCCACTATCTAGAACCTTCAAGGTTTCTTTGGCTGTCCCCATAGGAGAACCCTTTGAAGAGCCCTTTTTTGGTTTGGTTTTGGTTGAGAACATAGACACCCAATACACTTTCAGACACCCTCAAGTCAATGGCACTTTCCATGAACCACCTGGTTGTATATGACGTGTAATGCATTATGGATTTATAATGTCTTCTACCTTTATTTCACCAAAAGAATCTCTTGAGAGTTAAGTATTATCAGAATGGCGCTGCAATGTATAGCTGCCATTTTACGTTTTACTGGCTCCTGACCAATTTTGTGTGTTTTTTGTTGTTGTTTTGTTGCACTGATCTTCACTTTGTTTTGTTCATAAAGTTTCCTCCATCGTTTCCTATGATTGTAAAGAGCTTCTGGATATCAGAACAGCGAATTGGACGAAGAGTTCTACTTCAATGAGTCGGCAGTTCTGGACATACAGGCCCTAATCCCTGAGACTCGGAAAAGAAAGAGAGGCCGACACGCGGGCATGCTGACAAAACTACATCGCCTCTACCCTCCATTCTATTGGAAAACGTACAATCACTGGAGAATAAACTGGACGAGCTCCGTTCGAGACTATCCTATCAACGGGACCTGAAGAACTGTAATATCCTGTGCTTCTCAGAGTCGTGGCTAAACAAGGACATGGATAATATACATTGAGCTGGTTCTTCTATGCATAGACAGGATCGAATGGCAGCCGCGAACGGAAGCCTTGTGTAAGCTCAAGGGGGAGGTGTGTGGCTTTGTTAACAACAGCTGGTGCGCAATCTCTAATATTAATTCAGTCTGGATCTTCTGCTCGCCTGAATTAGAATATCTCATGATAAGCTGTAGACCAGGGGTGTCAAAGTCAAATGGACGGAGGGCCAAATAAAAAATTTAGCTACAAGCCGAGGGCCGGACTGTTCGAATGTTCATTGAAAATTTTTTAAATGACGCATATAGTCTAGTGAACCTAATTGAACCTACTGAAAACCTAACAAATATATTCCAATATGATCAGATAAATAAAGCAATATTTTCTTATGGCTCTGTCAGTAATCTTTAATTTTCAACAGACACAAAAGACAAATTTCCTTTATATAAAAATCCCCATAACATGAACATTAAATGAAAGAAACCGGTATTCAAGGCACCATCAGTAGCCTATATTTTCTATTTTAGCAAAAGTGGGCTAAATTTACTTCAAAGAAAAAAACAATAATAGCAATTTTCTATCATCCACTCAACTGAAATATTTTTAAAATATAATTGGATTGAAATACAATAAAATAAAGTGCAAAAATCTATTAATCAAAAACAACACTTTGTTTAAGGAGAAGTAACATGCAGTGAAAACAAATATTAAACTTTAACTTTTAAACTTGAACTGAGTAAAAACTCTAAATATGTGATTGCACAGTAATGTTCACTTGTTTGAGGTTGAGGTTGTTCACTTGTTTGAGGAGTCCACTCCGCGGATGAAAATTGACAACTGGGCAATGTCAGAAATGTCGGTGCTCTCATCCACAGCCAAGGAATATGCAATGAAATCTTTTCCCTTTTTCACAAGCTGCTCTTTTAGATTGATGGACAACTGGTCTACTCTCTCGGCAATGGTGTTTCTGCTCAGACTCACATTTAAAAAGAGTTGCCTTTTTTCTGGGCAAACTTCGTCACAAACTTTAATCATGCAGTTTTTGATGAAATCCCCCTCCGTAAATGGCCGGGCTGATTTAGCGATCTCTTCTGCCAAAATAAAACTGGCCTTGACAGCAGCCTGGCCTTGTGATTTGGCTTTTTTGAACAGAGCCTGTCGAGATTTGAGGCCTCGTTTTAATTCCTCTGCCTTTTGTAGCCTTTGTTCCATGTCCATATTCTTGTTTTTGTCCGCGTGTTTCGTTTCATAATGTCGTCTCAGATTATACTCTTTCAGTACCGCCACACTTTCTCCACACAGAAGACACACAGGTTTTCCAGCTACCTCCGTGAACATATACTCCGACTCCCACCTTGTTTGAAACCCCCGGTTCTCAGTGTCCACCTTCCGTTTTGCCATTTTTGATGGGTATCTGAAAGTTAATTTTACTGTGATGCTGACGACTGCTGTGCCAATAAATATTGAAATGAAGCAGCCTACTGCTCGGTGCGTCACCGTTGCATTGTGGGAAATGTAGTATTGGTGCGTGTAAAAGATCTGCGGGCTGCCGGCTTGCTGCGGTCTGCGGGCCGGTTCTAATAATAAATCAAGATCATCCCAGGGGCCGTAAAAAACCTTCTCGCGGGCCGGATGTGGCCTGTGGCCCGCGGGCCTTGACTCTGACATATGTGCTGTAGACCATACTATTTCCCAAGAGAGTCTATTTACCATCACTAACTGCACTCAACAAACTGTATAGGGCCATAATTAAATGTTCTGGATGACTGTGTGATCACGCTCTCCGTAGCTGATGTAAGTAAGACCTTGAAACAGGTTAACATTCACAAGGCCGCAGGGTCAGACGGAATACCAGGACGTGTACTCAGAGCATGCGCTGACTCACTAACTACAAATTTGCATATCAGCCCCAACAGATCCACAGATAATGCGATCTCTATTGCTCTCCACACGACCCTCTTCCACCTAGACAAGAGGAACACCTAGTCATTGACTACAGCTCAGCGTTCAACACCATAGTGCCCTCAAAGCTCATCATTAAGCAAAGGAACCTGGGACTGAACACCTCTCTCTGCAACTGGATCCTGGTCTTTCTGATGGGCCGCCCTGCCACGCTGATCCTCAACATGGGGGCCCCTCAGGGGTGTGTGCTTAGTCCCCTCCTCTACTCCCAGTTCACCGACATCTGCGTGGCCACAGACGACTCCAACGCTGTCATTAAGTTTGCTGACGACACGACGGTGGTGTGACAGATCACCGGTGAAAATGAGACAGCCTGTAGGGAGGAAGTCAGAGACCTGTCAGTGTAGTGCCAGGACAACAACCTTTCCCTCAACGTCAGCAAGACAAAGGGGCTGATCGTGGACTACAGGAAACGGAGGGCCGAGCACGCTGCCATTCACATTAACAGAGCTGTAGTGGAGCGGGTCGAGAGCTTCGTGTCCACATCACTAACGAATGAACATGGTACAAACACACCAACACAGTCGTGAAGACGGCACGACAACGCCTCTTCCCCTCAGGAGGCTGAAAAGATTAGGCATGGGACCTCGGATCCTCAAAAAGTTCTACAGCTGCACCATTGAGAGCATCTTGAATGGCTTCATCACTGCCTGGTACGGCAACTGCTTGGCATCCAGAGGGTAGCACGTACGGCCCAGTACATCACCAGGGGCCAAGCTTCCTTTCATCCAGGACCTCTATACCAGGCGGTGTCAGAGGAAGGCCTTAAACATTTTCTAAAACTCCAGTAACCCAAGTCATAGATTGTTCTCTCTGCTACCACACGGCAAGCGGTTCCGATGCATCATGTCTGGAACCAACAGGATCTTGAACAGCTTCTTCCATCAAGCCATACAACTGCAAAAGAGTTAGTTGGAGCAGCTATTTTGTTAATTATTTAACTATCTGCATTGACTCTTTTTATACTACCTCTTTTGACTCCTCACAGCAGCTACTGCTACTGTTAATGATCTATCCTGTTGCCTAGTCATTTTATCCCTACGTATATGTACATATCTATATCAATTACCTCGTACTCCTGCACATCGACTTGGTACTAGTACCCTGTGTATGTAGACACATTATCGTTACTCGTTGTGTATTTATTATTACTTGTATTATTGTTATCATTGTTATTATGATTATTATTACGTGTTATTATTTTTCTATTATTTCTTTCACTCTACATTGTTGGGAAGGGCCTGTAAGTAAGCATTTCACTGTTGGTCTACACCTGTTGTTTAAGAAGCATTTCACTGTTAGTCTTCACCTGTTGTTTAAGAAGCATTTCACTGTTGGTCTACACCTGTTGTTTAAGAAGCATTTCACTGTTAGTCTACACCTGTTGTTTAAGAAGCATTTCACTGTTACTGTTGTCTACTGTTGGTCTACACCTGTTGTTTAAGAAGCATTTCACTGTTAGTCTACACCTGTTGTTTAAGAAGCATTTCACTGTTTCTACACTGCATTTAGTCTACACCTGTTGTTTAAGAAGCATTTCACTGTTGGTCTACACCTGTTGTTTAAGAAGCATTTCACTGTTAGTCTACACCTGTTGTTTAAGAAGCATTTCACTGTTAGTCTACACCTGTTGTTTACAAAGCATGTGACAAATAACATTTGTTTTGTTTTGGATTTGATTATAAGACATGCTATGAGCATTTTTAACAGCTTATTGATTGTTATTGGTTGATCTAATTATTTAATCATGTTGTAATGTCGTTTTACCATTGAAATGGCAGTCCAAAGTGTGATGGATGTCCTCTCTGTCACATTGTATAAATTATTGGAGACACGTAGTAGGGTTTTTTGATACTCCACCAAAAATACAACTTGCCATGAAAGGCACGAGCGGGGATGAAACCCAGAACAAACATGTATACAATACACAGGGATGTAACCCAAACAAAAGAGCGAGGTTAAACCTCTAATAAATTCACGGGAAGAGACCCAAAACAACAATACACGAGATGAGACCCGTAATAGCAACACACGGGATGAGACCCAAAACAACAATACACGAGATGAGACCCGTAATAGCAACACACGGGATGAGACCCAAAACAACAATACACGGGATGAGACCAGTAATAACAAGATATGGGACGAGACCCGTAATAACAACACACGGGACGAGACCACAAAAGCCAAAACAACAAAGCACAGCTACTCACAAGACCAACGGACATGGGAACAATAACCGACAAGACAATGGTGAACAGAGGGCACATATATACACATACTAATCAGGGGGAATGGGAGCCAGGTGTGCGTAACGAGACAAGACAGTCCGGGGTTGGTGGGAATGAAACAGTTCAGTGACGCCTAGAAGGCCTGTGACGTAGACCTCCGGAGCTGGTGCACGAATGAGCAGCAGTACCAGGGGGTTGCGTGACAGTACACGGAACGACACCAGCCTCAGGACGACCCCAGGGATGCGGGGCGAGTCATTCAGGGCGCCGATGGTGAAAATCCCAAGTCAGCGAAGCGTCTAGGATGTCCACCGCAGGACCCCAGCACCGCTCTTCTGGGCCGTACCCCTCCCCTGACGCGCTGCACTAGCAGTGGGACGACACTGGCCTCGAGGACGACCACAGGAACGTGTCAGGGCCAGTTGCAGCTGCCGAAGTTGTGGTGGCGTCGGACGGGTCAGTTGCAGCTGCCGAAGTTGTGGTGGCGTTGGACGGGCCAGTTGGAGCTGCCGAAGTTGTGGAGGCGTTGGACGGGCCAGTTGGAGCTGCCGAAGTTGTGGTGGTGTTGGATGGGCCAGTTGTGGTGACGTTGGACGGGCCAGTTGTAGCTGCCGAAGTTGTGGTGGTGTTGGATGGGCCAGTTGTGGTGACGTTGGACGGGCCAGTTGTGGTGACGTTGGACGGGCCAGTTGTGGTGGCGTTGGACGGGCCAGTTGTGGTGGCGTTGGACTGGCCAGGTGTGGTGACGTTGGACGTTGGATGGGCCAGTTGTAGCTGCCGAAGTTGCAGCGGGGTCGGACAGGCCATTACCGCTGTCCCCATTTAGTGTTGGTTATTCTGTCACATTGTATAAATAATTGGAGACAGCCGTTCCATGGATTCCAACCCTCAACTAATCATAAAACCCTTGACTAGGTGAATCAGGTAAGCTAGTCTATAACAACAATTTAAAGATATGGATGTCCCCGAGGAGGTCTGAAAACCAGTGTACTAAGATATGTTGAATCAGTGGAAGTGCTTCATTGTAGAAGGGTGCTGAAATGCCTGAGGCTGTGTGTCTCCTCTCACCAAAATACATGTGAATGAAAAACACTCAATGTCTCTAACAAACAGACACATTTTCACTCACACGTTAAGATAAGATAGCACTGTATTAATCACCCAAAGGGGACATTTGGTGGCATCAGCCAATACATACAACACCAATAAATACCCAATAAAACTCACCAAAAGACAACAAAAACTGCACATCGTCAATGAATATGAAAAAGTAAGTTGACATGGTGGTTCCCCTATTTTTCCTTTGGGAATGGGTTATAGCGATTACTGTAGCATTTAGATTGACATCTCTCTGGGTTCCTCCCCTCTATGTGATTGGTCAGCTGGAGCGGCAGCCACATTCGCTATGGGCAGGCGTTCCGTCTGCGTCACCTGTCTACCGGTCACTACCTGGCGCTGACCGAAGAGCAGGGTCTGGTCCTACAGGAGAGAGAGAAGTCTGATACCAAGTCCACCGCTTTCTGCTTCAGGGCTACCAAGGTTTGTCTGAATATATGGATGCTATAGATACTATATACATGTATATACTGTATATATAGTAGGAATATACTATACTATTATATTGTATATATAATATGTATATATTATACTAGTATACTGTATATATAGTATGTATATAATATACTAGTATACTGAATATATAGTATGAATATAATATACTAGTATATTGTATATATAATATGTATATAATATACTAGTATACTGTATATATAGTATGTATATCATATACTAGTATACTGCGTATATATAGTATGAATATAATATACTAGTATATTGTATATAGTTTTTATATAATATACTAGTATACTGTATATATAATATACTAGTATACTGTATATATAGTATATATACAATATACTAGTATATTATATTCATACTATATATACAGTATACTAGTATATTATATACATACTATATATACAGTATACTAGTATATTATATTCATACTATATATACAGTATACTAGTATATTATATAATACCATATATACAGTATACTAGTATATTATATACATACTATATATGCAATATACTAGTATATTATATACATACTATATATACAGTATACTAGTATATTATATACATACTATATATGCAATATACTAGTATATTATATACATACTATATATACAGTATACTAGTATATTATATACATACTATATATACAGTATACTAGTATAATATATACATACTATATATACAATATACTAGTATATTATATTCATACTTTATATTCAGTATACTATTCATACATTATCTTGCCATGTACATTTTTTTAAAACATTTCCTCACATGAAGGTGTATTGGAGAATTGATGTTTATAGAAATGTCTGAGAAAGGTCAAAGCACACTAAGACCCACCTATATTTTAAAGAGTACGTTCTGTACAAATTGACTTGTTAAAAGTCATTCTTGTAGCCCTACAATACTACCAGCAGTTACATTCTAGCCCAGAACTCAAGTCACAGCGTCAATAAAACACAACCTAGTCACACTGTCAATACAACACAACCAAGTCACACCGTCAATACAACCCAACCAAGTCACACTGTCAATACAATACAACAAAGTCACACCGCCAATACAACAGAACCAAGTCACACCGTCAATACAACACAACCAAGTCACACTGTCAATACAATACAACCAAGTCACACTGTCAATACAATACAACCAAGTCACACCGTCAATACAACACAACCAAGTCACACTGTCAATACAACACAACCAAGTCACACTGTCAATACAACACAACCAAGTCACACTGTCAATACACTACAACCAAGTCACACCGCCAAAGTGTATACGGAACTCATGGAATTAGAATTCATTCTAGTTCTATAGCAGAACCTTCATTGCATTCTAGGACCACAGTACATGGCCAGGAACGATATGAAGAAGCAAACAAGAGGGAGACTGACTGTCTGTCTGAGGGATCCAGAGACATATTGCTGTCTGCTCCATGTTGCTAGATGATGATTTACTGCCACAGCATGAGTCAGATAACATTATATAATTACATAATAAATCGAGACATATGAAATATCTAATAGCCGTCTCCTTCTGCAATAGTTCTAATTGAAATACTCTTCCGTGAGACATATCTGTAATTAATGACGTCCGTGCTGGCCGTAACACACAACCATACACACACACACACACGCATGCACACAAATGCACACACACACAGGCATACACCTGCATACACACTTTCTCTCTCTCTCTCTCTCTCTCTCTCTCTCTCTCACACACACACACACACACACACACACACACACACACACACACACACACACACACACACACACACACACACACACACACACACACACGGACAATGTAATATATTGACGTTCTCCCAGCCAGACTGATAAACTCATAATAATATAGTTGTCATGTTCCTCAGGGCTAATAGGAACAGTTAGGTCTGAAGGGACATTTATCAAGATGCCTCAATGGTTTATGATTCTGGTCATTCTAGAGACATATCTATTTTCTTCTGTTATTCATATACTCATTTCTGTCTCTCTCTGTTTCTCTCTGTCTCTAATATTCTCAATATTGTCTGTCCACCTTTCAGTCTCTCGCTCTCCCTCCATTTTTCTCTTCCCCATTCCTCTTCCATTTAACTATTATGTGTTGATATCCAGAACGCTTCTTGCTGTGTGATCTTTAATCTGCTTCCCTCTATACCAGCTGGTCTTTAATCTGTTTCCCTCTATACCAGCTGGTCTTTAATCTGTTTCCCTCTATACCAGCTGGTCTTTAATCTGTTTCCCTCTATACCAGCTGGTCTTTAATCTGTTTCCCTCTATATAAACTGGTCTTTAATCTGTTTCCCTCTATATCAGCTGGTCTTTAATCTGTTTCCCTCTATACCAGCTGGTCTTGAATCTGTTTCCCTCTATACCAGCTGGTCTTTAATCTGTTTCCCTCTATACCTACTGGTCTTTAATCTGCTTCCCTCTATACCAGCTGGTCTTTAATCTGTTTCTCTCTATACCAGCTGGTCTTTAATCTGTTTCCCTCGATACCAGCTGGTCTTTAATCTGTTTCCCTCTATACCAGCTGGTGTGTAATCTGTTTCCCTCTATACCAGCTGGTCTTTAATCTGCTTCCCTCTATACCAGCTGGTCTTTAATCTGTTTCCCTCGATACCAGCTGGTCTGTAATCTGTTTCCCTCTATACCAGCTGGTATTTAATCTGTTTCCCTCTATACCAGCTGGTCTGTAATCTGTTTCCCTTTATACCAGCTGGTCTTTAATATGTTTGCCTCTATACCTGCTGGCCTTTAATCTGTTTCCCTCTATACCAGCTGGTCTTTAATCTGCTTCCCTCTATACCAGCTGGTCTTTAATCTGTTTCCCTCTATACCAGCTGGTCTTTAATCTGCTTCCCTCTATACCAGCTGGTCTGTAATCTGTTTCTCTCTATACCAGCTGGTCTTTAATCTGTTTCCCTCTATACCAGCGGGTCTTTAATCTGTTTCCCTAAATACCAGCTGGTCTTTAATCTGTTTCCCTCTATACCAGCTGGTATTTAATCTGCTTCCCTCTATACCAGCTGGTCTTTAAGCTGTTTCCCTCTATACCAGCTGGTCTTTAAATCTGTTTCCCTCTATACCTGCTGGCCTTTAATCTGTTTCCCTCTATACCAGCTGGTCTTGAATCTGTTTCCCTCTATACCTACTGGTCTTTAATCTGCTTCCCTCTATACCAGCTAGTCTTTAATCTGTTTCTCTCTATACCAGCTGGTCTTTAATCTGCTTCCCTCTATACCAGCTGGTCTTTAATCTGTTTCTCTCTATACCAGCTGGTCTTTAATCTGTTTCCCTCTATACCAGCTGGTCTTTAATCTGTTTCCCTCTATACCAGCTGGTGTGTAATCTGTTTCCCTCTATGCCAGCTGGTCTTTAATCTGCTTCCCTCTATACCAGCTGGTCTTTAATCTGTTTCCCTCGATACCAGCTGGTCTGTAATCTGTTTCCCTCTATACCAGCTGGTATTTAATCTGTTTCCCTCTATACCAGCTGGTCTGTAATCTGTTTCCCTCTATACCAGCTGGTCTTTAATATGTTTGCCTCTATACCTGCTGGCCTTTAATCCGTGTCCCTCTATACCAGCTAGTCTTTAATCTGTTTCCCTCTATACCAGCTGGTCTTTAATCTGCTTCCCTCTATACCAGCTGGTCTGTAATCTGTTTCTCTCTATACCAGCTGGTCTTTAATCTGTTTCCCTCTATACCAGCTGGTCTTTAATCTGTTTCCCTAAATACCAGCTGGTCTTTAAGCTGTTTCCCTCTATACCAGCTGGTCTTTAAATCTGTTTCCCTCTATACCTGCTGGCCTTTAATCTGTTTCCCTCTATACCAGCTGGTCTTGAATCTGTTTCCCTCTATACCTACTGGTCTTTAATCTGCTTCCCTCTATACCAGCTGGTCTTTAATCTGTTTCTCTCTATACCAGCTGGTCTTTAATCTGTTTCCCTCTATACCAGCTGGTCTTTAATCTGTTTCCCTCTATACCAGCTGGTGTGTAATCTGTTTCCCTCTATGCCAGCTGGTCTTTAATCTGCTTCCCTCTATACCAGCTGGTCTTTAATCTGTTTCCCGATACCAGCTGGTCTGTAATCTGTTTCCCTCTATACCAGCTGGTATTTAATCTGTTTCCCTCTATACCAGCTGGTCTGTAATCTGTTTCCCTCTATACCAGCTGGTCTTTAATATGTTTGCCTCTATACCTGCTGGCCTTTAATCTGTGTCCCTCTATACCAGCTAGTCTTTAATCTGTTTCCCTCTATACCAGCTGGTCTTTAATCTGCTTCCCTCTATACCAGCTGGTCTGTAATCTGTTTCTCTCTATACCAGCTGGTCTTTAATCTGTTTCCCTCTATACCAGCGGGTCTTTAATCTGTTTCCCTAAATACCAGCTGGTCTTTAATCTGTTTCCCTCTATACCAGCTGGTATTTAATCTGCTTCCCTCTATACCAGCTGGTCTTTAAGCTGTTTCCCTCTATACCAGCTGGTCTTTAAATCTGTTTCCCTCTATACCTGCTGGCCTTTAATCTGTTTCCCTCTATACCAGCTGGTCTTGAATCTGTTTCCCTCTATACCTACTGGTCTTTAATCTGCTTCCCTCTATACCAGCTGGTCTTTAATCTGTTTCTCTCTATACCAGCTGGTCTTTAATCTGTTTCCCTCTATACCAGCTGGTCTTTAATCTGTTTCCCTCTATACCAGCTGGTGTGTAATCTGTTTCCCTCTATGCCAGCTGGTCTTTAATCTGCTTCCCTCTTTACCAGCTGGTCTTTAATCTGTTTCCCTCGATACCAGCTGGTCTGTAATCTGTTTCCCTCTATACCAGCTGGTATTTAATCTGTTTCCCTCTATACCAGCTGGTCTGTAATCTGTTTCCCTCTATACCAGCTGGTCTTTAATATGTTTGCCTCTATACCTGCTGGCCTTTAATCTGTTTCCCTCTATACCAGCTAGTATTTAATCTGCTTCCCTCTATACCAGCTGGTCTTTAATCTGTTTCCCTCTATACCAGCTGGTCTTTAAATCTGTTTCCCTCTATACCTGCTGGCCTTTAATCTGTTTCCCTCTATACCTGCTGGTCTTTAGTCTGTTTCCCTCTATACCTGCTGGTCTTTAGTCTGTTTCTCTCTAAACCTGCTGGTCTTTAATCTGTTTCCCTCTATACCAGCTGGTCTATAGCTACTCTCTGCTGTACTTAGCAGCCTGAAGCTATCTCTGATGAGGCCTGAATGTGTGTGTGTGTGTGTGTGTGTGTGTGTGTGTGTGTGTGTGTGTGTGTGTGTGTGTGTGTGTGTGTGTGTGTGTGTGTGTGTGCGTGTGTGTGTGTGCCCCGTGTGTATATGTGTGCGTGCCTACACGTTCGTGTGTGTCTGTTTGTGTGTATGTCTGCGTGTGTGTGTGTGTGTGTCTCTCTCCCACAGGAAAAGATTGAGTCTGGTACGAAGAACCGGGACATTGAAGGCATGGGAGTAGCAGAGATCAAGTACGGAGACTCAGCCTGCTTCGTCATGCATGTGGCTTCAGGGCTGTGGCTGTCCTACCAGACGCCTGACGCTAAAGCCTCCCGTATAGGACCCCTCAAGAGACGTGTGAGTTATTACACTGGTTCACTGTTCTAACAGTCAAAACGTTGTCCTTTTACATCATTATAAACGTGTCCCTGTCATGTAGCTACTCTATAATGACTTTGGCAAGGAGAAGGAGTGTGTCTGGCCAATGAAATCACTGTAAGTAGTGGGTCAGTGTAGATATTGGGTAGACCCAGGGCCTCTCTCAGCAGGAGGATAACCAGGAAGTTGTCACCATAATCAGATTATCACATTAGTGAGTATTCATGACTTTATACTACTGTAAGTAGTGGGATAATCTAGTGTGGATATTGGATATTGGGACAGACTGTAGAGGAAACCAGAGTCCCCATAATGAGAGGACTTTATACAGAGGATTAGACGTTAGTGTCATAGCTTCCCACTGTGAGTCACATCTTACCAGCTGGCGTGTTGTCAAGGCCACCTGGCGTGTTGTCAAGGCCACCTGGCCCGTTAGCAGAACAGAGGTTTGTTTTCTCTGGATGCCTTCCCCAGATGCACTGCATTCCATCCAGCGGAGGGAGAGGAGAGAGGGAGAGGGAGAGAGGGGGAGAGGAGAGAGAGGGAGGGAGAGGGAGAGAGGGAGGGAGAGAGGGAGAGGGAGAGATTAATATTAGTATTATTATTGATTAATATTATTATTATTATTATTATTATTATTATTATTATTATTATTATTATTATTATTATTATTATTATTATTATTATTATTATTATTATTATTATTATTATTATTATTATTATTATTATTATTATTATTATTATTATTATTATTATTATTATTATTATTATTATTATTATTATTATTATTATTATTATTATTATTATTATTATTATTATTATTATTATTATTATTATTATTATTATTATTATTATTATTATTATTATTATTATTATTATTATTATTATTATTATTATTATTATTATTATTATTATTATTATTATTATTATTATTATTATTATTATTATTATTATTATTATTATTATTATTATTATTATTATTATTATTATTATTATTATTATTATTATTATTATTATTATTATTATTATTATTATTATTATTATTATTATTATTATTATTATTATTATTATTATTATTATTATTATTATTATTATTATTATTATTATTATTATTATTATTATTATTATTATTATTATTATTATTATTATTATTATTATTATTATTATTATTATTATTATTATTATTATTATTATTATTATTATTATTATTATTATTATTATTATTATTATTATTATTATTATTATTATTATTATTATTATTATTATTATTATTATTATTATTATTATTATTATTATTATTATTATTATTATTATTATTATTATTATTATTATTATTATTATTATTATTATTATTATTATTATTATTATTATTATTATTATTATTATTATTATTATTATTATTATTATTATTATTATTATTATTATT
>NC_088230.1:35103455-35125955 GCF_036934945.1 Oncorhynchus masou masou
CCTTATTGGAAGTTGATCAAGACATTCTGTATGGAAGACATGAACAGAGGCGGTTTAAGCACGAAACACAGACCTTATTGGAAGTAGATCAAGACATTCTCTATGGAAGACATGAACAGAGGCGGTTTAAGCACGAAACACAGACCTTATTGGAAGTAGATCAAGACATTCTGTATGGAAGACATGAACAGAGGCGGTTTAAGCACGAAACACAGACCTTATTGGAAGTAGATCAAGACATTCTGTATGGAAGACATGAACAGAGGCGGTTTAAGCACGAAACACAGACCTTATTGGAAGTTGATCAAGACATTCTGTATGGAAGACATGAACAGAGGCGGTTTAAGCACGAAACACAGACCTTATTGGAAGTAGATCAAGACATTCTGTATGGAAGACATGAACAGAGGCAGTTTAAGCACGAAACACAGACCTTATTTGAAGTTGATCAAGACATTCTGTATGGAAGACATGAACGGTGAAATAACGAAGGAACCTCTTTCAAGTTCAGCCGCAAGTTATTACAGGAATTATAACGCGTTGACTATCTCTCTAAACCATATACCTTTGACAATTATGAGCCTGCTGCTGCCTACCTGACCCCTACTGAGTGGTCTCAGTTAGACTGCTCTGTCAAATATCAAATCATAGACTTAACTATAATAAACACACAGAAATATGAGCCTTAGGTCAAATCCGGAAACTATCACCTCGAAAACAGAACGTTTATTGCGTTCCGTATTTTATCTAACGGGCTGCATCCATGAGTCTAAATATTCCTGTTACATTGCACAACCTTTAATTACGTAAAATTCAGGCAAATTAGTTCGCAAAGAGCCAGGTGGCCCAAACTGTTGCATATACCCTGACTCTGCGTGCAATGAACGCAAGAGAAGTGACACAATTTCACCTGGTTAATATTGCCTGCTAACCTGGATTTCTTTTAGCTAAATATGCAGGTTTAAAAATATATAGTTGTGTATTAATTTTAAGAAAGGCATTGATGTTTATGGTTAAGTACTCATTGGAGCAACGACAGTTGATAATTGATTGTTTTTTATAAGATAAGTTTAATGCTAGCTAGCAACATACCTTGGCTTACTGCATTCACGTAACAGGCAGGCTCCTCGTGGAGTGCAATGTAATCAGGTGGTTAGAGCGTTGGACTAGTTTACTGTAAGGTTGCAAGATTGAATCCCCCGAGCTGACAAGGTAAAAATCTGTCGTTCTCCCCCTGACCAAGGCAGTTAACCCACCGTTCCTAGGCCGTCATTGAAAATAAGAATGTGTTCTTAACTGACTTGCCTTGTTAAATAAAAATTAAATAAAGGTGTAAAAAATCGAATTTAAAAAAATCGGCAAAATTGGAGCCCAAAAATATCTATTTCAGATTGTTATGAAAACTTGAAATCGGCCCTAAATAATCGGCCATTCCGATTAGTCGGTCGACCTCTAATAGGTACGGAGGGAGAGAGGGTATAGTCTAGTCTACAGATAGGGGATGAGGGAGAGAGAGAGAGAGAACAGTGACGAGGAGAAAGGGAGAAAGATTGGAATAGTGAGGGAAAGAGGAAGAAGGGAGAGAGAAAGAGGGGGGAGGGAAGGAGTACTGAGAGAGATGGAGGAGCCAGGAGTTGATCCCCACTCTCTCAGAAAAGCTAACTGTCACTAACTGTCACCATCCTTCTCTCATTATCACTTCTAAATGAGTTCCTCATGTGTCCTGACCTATCCTGGGGGAGGGAGAACTCACAGCCCAGGCAGCTACTCTTACACCTTGCTTGATTGGGTGTGATATCATACTTTACATCGGCTAATGCCAGAGGTGATACTGATACTAGTGACAATAAATGACAAGGGACACATTTTAGATTCTCTGTCAACGTGCACCTGCTACCCTGTAGTTAAATGGAATGCTGTATTTATTGTTTATCAGATGTAATTGCATGATGTATTTATTGTTTATCAAATGAATTGAATTATTTATTTATTGTTTATCAGATGTAATTGAATGTAATTGAATGCTGTATTTATTGTTTATCAGATGTAATTGAATGTAATTGAATGCTGTATTTATTGTTTATCAGATATAACTGAATGCTGTATTTATTGTTTATCAGATGTAATTGAATGTAATTGAATGCTGTATTTATTGTTTATCAGATATAACTGAATGCTGTATTTATTGTTTATCAGATGTAATTGAATGCTGTATTTATTGTTTATCAGATGTAATTGATTGTAATTGAATGCTGTATTTATTGTTTATCAGATGTAATTGAATGTAACTGAATGCTGTATTTATTGTTTATCAGATGTAATTGAATGCTGTGTTTATTGTTTATCAGATTTAATTGAAAGCTGTATTTATTGTTTATCAGATGTAATTGAATGTAATTGAATGCTGTATTTATTGTTTATCAGATGTATTTGAATGTAATTGAATGCTGTATTTATTGTTTATCAGATGTATTTGAATGTAATTGAATGCTGTATTTATTGTTTATCAGATGTAACTGAATGCTGTATTTATTGTTTATCAGATGTAACTGAATGCTGTATTTATTGTTTATCAGATGTAACTGAATGCTGTATTTATTGTTTATCAGATTTAATTGAATGCTGTATTTATTGTTTATCAGATGTAATTGATTGTAATTGAATGCTGTATTTATTGTTTATCAGATGTAATTGAATGCTGTATTTATTGTTTATCAGATGTAATTGTCCACATCCAGGGGTTGGCAGAGGCAGGGTTGATTCATTTCTGGAGGCTTGGCAGTGTACAGGATGTCTCTGTTTTGTTGTACTGTGTATACTGCTTAAACCCAGAGTTGTGTATGTTAGGATAATGTCTGAGGTGTGTATGTTAGGATAATGTCTGAGTTGTGTATGTTAGGATAATGTCTGAGGTGTGTATGTTAGGATAATGTCTGAGTTGTGTATGTTAGGATAATGTCTGAGTTGTGTATGTTAGGGTAATGTCTGAGTTGTGTATGTGAGGATAATGTCTGAGGTGTGTATGTTAGGATAATGTCTGAGGTGTGTATGTTAGGATAATGTCTGAGTTGTGTATGTTAGGATAATGTCTGAGTTGTGTATGTTAGGGTAATGTCTGAGTTGTGTATGTTAGGATAATGTCTGAGTTGTGTATGTTAGGGTAATGTCTGAGTTGTGTATGTTAGGGTAATGTCTGAGTTGTGTATGTTAGGATAATGTCTGAGTTGTGTATGTTAGGATAATGTCTGAGTTGTGTATGTTAGGATACTGTCTGAGGTGTGTATGTTAGGATAATGTCTGAGTTGTGTATGTTAGGATAATGTCTGAGTTGTGTATGTTAGGGTAATGTCTGAGTTGTGTATGTGAGGATAATGTCTGAGGTGTGTATGTTAGGATAATGTCTGAGGTGTGTATGTTAGGATAATCTCTGAGTTGTGTATATTATGGTCATGTATGAGTTGTGTTTGTCTCTGCTCCAGGCATGTCTGCATGCTGAGGGTCACATGGACGACGGTCTGACCCTTCAGCGTTGTCAACACGAGGAGGCACGGGCTGTACGCATCATCAGGAACACCACAGTCCTCTTCAGCCACTTCATCAAGTACGTAGGGCTCACCTGTATGTCTATAGGGCTCACCTGTATGTCTATAGGGCTCACCTGTATGTCTATAGGGCTCACCTGTATAGGGCTCACCTGTATGTCTATAGGGCTCACCTGTATAGGGCTCACCTGTATGTCTATAGGGCTCACCTGTATGTCTATAGGGCTCACCTGTATGTCTATAGGGCTCACCTGTATGTCTATAGGGCTCACCTGTATGTCTAGAGGGCTCACCTGTATGTCTATAGGGCTCACCTGTATGTCTATAGGGCTCACCTGTATGTTTATTGGGCTCACCTGTATAGGGCCCACCTGTATGTCTATAGGGCTCACCTGTATAGGGCTCACCTGTATGTCTATAGGGCTCACCTGTATAGGGCTCACCTGTATGTCTATAGGGCTCACCTGTATGTCTAGAGGGCTCACCTGTATGTCTATAGGGTTCACCTGTATGTCTATAGGGCTCACCTGTATGTCTATAGGGCTCACCTGTATGTCTATAGGGCTCTCCCCTGTATGTCTATAGGGCTCACCTGTATGTCTATAGGGCTCACCTGTATGTCTATAGGGCTCACCTGTATGTCTAGAGGGCTCACCTGTATGTCTAGAGGGCTCACCTGTATGTCTAGAGGGCTCACCTGTATGTCTAGAGGGCTCACCTGTATGTCTAGAGGGCTCACCTGTATGTCTATAGGGCTCACCTGTATGTCTAGAGGGCTCACCTGTATGTCTATAGGGTTCACCTGTATGTCTATAGGGCTCACCTGTATGTCTATAGGGCTCACCTGTATGTCTATAGGGCTCACCTGTATGTCTATAGGGCTCACCTGTATGTCTATAGGGCTCACCTGTATGTCTATAGGGCTCACCTGTATGTCTATAGGGCTCACCTGTATGTCTATAGGGCTCACCTGTATGTCTAGAGGGCTCACCTGTATGTCTAGAGGGCTCACCTGTATGTCTAGAGGGCTCACCTGTATGTCTAGAGGGCTCACCTGTATGTCTATAGGGCTCACCTGTATGTTTATTGGGCTCACCTGTATAGGGCCCACCTGTATGTCTATAGGGCTCACCTGTATAGGGCTCACCTGTATGTCTATAGGGCTCACCTGTATAGGGCTCACCTGTATGTCTATAGGGCTCACCTGTATGTTTAGAGGGCTCACCTGTATGTCTATAGGGCTCACCTGTATGTCTATAGGGCTCACCTGTATGTCTATAGGGTTCACCTGTATGTCTAGAGGGCTCACCTCACTCACTATGTCTATAGGGCTCACCTGTATGTCTATAGGGCTCACCTGTATGTCTAGTCACCTGTATGTCTATAGGGTTCACCTGTATGTCTATAGGGCTCACCTGTATGTCTATAGGGCTCACCTGTATGACTTCCCCACAGTGACTGATCTCACCTCCTCCACATCGACCGTCCTAACCTTATAGTACAGCGCTGCTCAGAGAGCAGAGGGGAAGAGGGCTCACCTGTATGTCTATAGGGCTCACCTGTATGTCTATAGGGCTCACCTGTATGTCTAGAGGGCTCACCTGTATGTCTATAGGGTTCACCTGTATGTCTATAGGGCTCACCTGTATGTCTATAGGGCTCACATGTATGTCTAGAGGGCTCACCTGTATGACTATAGTGCTCACCTGTATGTCTATAGGGCTCACCTGTATGTCTATAGGGCTCACCTGTATGTCTATAGGGCTCACCTGTATGTCTATAGGGCTCACCTGTATGTCTATAGGGCTCACCTGTATGTCTAGAGGGCTCACCTGTATGTCTATAGGGCTCACCTGTATGTCTATAGGGCTCACCTGTATGACTATAGTGCTCACCTGTATGTCTATAGGGCTCACCTGTATGTCTATAGGGCTCACCTGTATGTCTATAGGGCTCACCTGTATGTCTATAGGGCTCACCTGTATGTCTAGAGGGCTCACCTGTATGTCTATAGGGCTCACCTGTATGGAGAGTGTCTAGAGGGCTCACCTGTATGTCTATAGGGCTCACCTGTATGTCTATAGGGCTCACCTGTATGTCTATAGGGCTGACCTGTATGTCTATAGGGCTCACCTGTATGTCTATAGGGCTTACCTGTATGTCTAGAGGGCTCACCTGTATGTCTATAGGGCTCACCTGTATGTCTATAGGGCTCACCTGTATGTCTATAGGGCTCACCTGTATGTCTATAGGGCTCACCTGTATGTCTATAGGGCTCACCTGTATGTCTAGAGGGCTCACCTGTATGTCTATAGGGCTCACCTGTATGTCTATAGGGCTCACCTGTATGTCTAGAGGGCTCACCTGTATGTCTAGAGGGCTCACCTGTATGTCTATAGAGTGGCTCACCTGTATGTCTAGAGGGCTCACCTGTATGTCTATAGGGCTCACCTGTATGTCTATAGGGCTCACCTGTATGTCTATAGGGCTCACCTGTATGTCTATAGGGCTCACCTGTATGTCTATAGGGCTCACCTGTATGTATGTCTAGAGGGCTCACCTGTATGTCTATAGGGCTCACCTGTATGTCTATAGGGCTCACCTGTATGTCTAGAGGGCTCACCTGTATGTCTAGAGGGCTCACCTGTATGTCTATAGGGCTCACCTGTATGTCTAGAGGGCTCACCTGTATGTCTATAGGGCTCACCTGTATGTATAGTAGGGCTCACCTGTATGTCTAGAGGGCTCACCTGTATGTCTATAGGGTTCACCTGAATGTCTATAGGGCTCACCTGTATGTCTATAGGGCTCACCTGTATGTCTAGAGGGCTCACCTGTATGACTATAGTGCTCACCTGTAGATGTGTATATAGGGCTCACCTGTAGTGTTGTCTAGTAGGGCTCACCTGTATGTCTATAGGGCTCACCTGTATGTCTATAGGGCTCACCTGTATGTCTATAGTGCTCACCTGTATGTCTATAGGGCTCACCTGTATGTCTATAGGGCTCACCTGTATGTATATAGGGCTCACCTGTATGTCTATAGGGCTGGTATAGTGTTGTCTATAGGGCTCACCTGTATGTCTAGAGGGCTCACCTGTATGTCTATAGGGCTCACCTGTATGTCTATAGGGCTCACCTGTATGTCTATAGGGCTGACCTGTATGTCTATAGGGCTCACCTGTATGTCTATAGGGCTTACCTGTATGTCTAGAGGGCTCACCTGTATGTCTATAGGGCTCACCTGTATGTCTATAGGGCTCACCTGTATGTCTATAGGGCTCACCTGTATGTCTATAGGGCTCACCTGTATGTCTATAGGGCTCACCTGTATGTCTAGAGGGCTCACCTGTATGTCTATAGGGCTCACCTGTATGTCTATAGGGCTCACCTGTATGTCTAGAGGGCTCACCTGTATGTCTAGAGGGCTCACCTGTATATGTCTATAGGGCTCACCTGTATGTCTAGAGGGCTCAGTGTTGTTTAGTGTCTAGAGGGCTCACCTGTATGTCCAACATGGACAGGTTGAATGAGGAGAATGGCCCTGTTTTCTAGTTAGTGTTGTATAGTAGACTATGCATTGTGGTACTCTGTGTCAGTTAATGTGTATTATGTGGTACTTACTGTGTGGTCATTTTGGTCATTTTGTTTTTTATTCCTACCCAGAGTCAGATGAACTAGGAGTGGTGTACCATGTTTTGTCTCTGTGTCCAGTATGAAGGAAGTTAGAGGTAGTGCACTGCCTGGATGTCTATGGGTATCTACTAGCGTGCTAAAACTACCTCTAACTTCCTTTATACTGGACACAGAGACATAAAAATGGTACACCACGAGTTCATTTGACTCTGGGGGAGGTAGATAAAGGACCTCATTGCCAAAATGTTGTAAATCTTCTTTTAAAGCAGGATCATACATCGCTGGTTCTTATCTTGATTTCTACTGAATACCAAGATGATTCAAATGAACTGACACAAGAGAGATCCAATCGCAGTTGCAATTTTCCTGCTTTTGTGTGATCAGGCACATTAAATGAGCCTGCATGTGGGTTCACGTCTAGTGACTGATATCGGTGATTGTCTGCTTTAGAACTTGTGTGATGTAATTTGAGACATTTGTGGAAAAATGTTATTAATGTAGCGAATTAACAGTGCAGTCAATTGGCTTTATGTCGCTCACCTTTTCCCACTCTATCTATCTCTCTCTCTCTTCCTCTTTCCCATCTCCCTCCCTGCCCCTCTCCCTCTCCCCGCCCCTCTGTTCTTCCTGTTTTCCCATCTCCCTCCCTGCCCCTCTCCCTCTCCCCGTAGAGTGTTCTCTTCCTGTTTTCCCATCTCCCTCCCTGCCCCTCTCCCTCTCCCCGCCCATCTCTCTTCCTCTTCCCATCTCCCTCCCTGCCCCTCTCCCCGCCCCTGACTCTTCCTGTTTTCCCATCTCCCTCCCTGCCCCTCTCCCCCCCCCTCTCTCTTCCTCTTTCCCATCTCCCTCCCTGCCCCTCTCCCTCTCCCCGCCCCTCTCTCTCCCCCCCTCTCTCTCCACGTCCCCCAACTCTCTCCCCTCTCTCTACCTCCCTCGTTCTCCATCTATTTGTCTCTCCCCGTCCCCCCAACTCTCTCCCCCTCTCTCTCCCTCCCCTCGTTGTATAGTGTTCTCCACCTACCTCTCTCCCCGTGCCCGTCCCCTCAACTCTCCTCCCCCTCTCCCCACACACTCTTTCTCACCTCCCTCCACCTCCATTCCCTCTCTCTCACCCCCTCCACCTGTCTCTCATCCTCTCTATCACCTGTTCCTCCCCCCTCTCTCCCCACACCCTGTTTTCTCACCTCCCTCCACCTCCATTCCCTCTCTCACCCCCTCCACCTGTCTCTCATCCTCTCTTCACCTCTCCTCCCTCCCTCCCTCCCTCCCTCCCCCTCTCTCCCCACACCCTCTTTCTCACCTCCCTTCACCTCCATTCCCTCTCTCTCACCCCCTCCACCTGTCTCTCATCCTGTCTTCACCTCTCCCTCCCCCCTCTCCCCACACCCTCTTTCTCACGTCCCTCCACCTCCATTCCCTCTCTCTCACCCCCTCCACCTGTCTCTCATCCTCTCCCTCCCTCCCCTCCCTCCCTCCCTGTTGTCTCTCCCCACACCCTCTTTATCACCTCCCTCCACCACCATTCCCTCTCTCTCACCCCCTCCACCTGTCTCTCATCCTCTCTTCACCTCTCCTCCCTCCCTCTCCCCCCCGTCTCTCCCCACACCCTCTTTCTCACCTCCCTCCACCTCCATTCCCCTCTCTCACCCCCTCCACCTGTCTCTCATCCTCTCTTCACCTCTCCTCCCCCCCCCCTCTCTCCCCACACCCTCTTTCTCACCTCCCTCCACCTCCATTCCCTCTCTCTCACCCCCTCCACCTGTCTCTCATCTTCTCTTCACCTCACCTCCCTCCCTCCCTCCCCGCCTCTCTCCCCACACCCTCTGTTCTCACCTCCCTCCACCTCCATTCCCTCTCTCTCACCCCCTCCACCTGTCTCTCATCCTCTCTTCACCTCTCCTCCCTCCCTCTCTCCCCCGTCTCTCCCCACACCATAGGTAGTGTTTATCACCTCCCTCCACCTCCATTAGTGTTGTATAGTAGAGTCTCTCTCACCCCCTCCACCTGTCTCTCATCCTCTCTTCACCCTGTCCTCCCTCCCTCTCTCCCCCCGTCTCTCCCCACACCCTGTTTCTCACCTCCCCTCCAACTCCATTCCCTCTCTGTCACCCCTCCACCTGTCTCTCATCCTCTCTTCACCTCTCCTCCTCCCCCTCTCTCCCCGTCTCTCCCCACACCCTCTTTCTCACCTCCCTCCACCTCCATTCCCTCTCTCTCCCCCCCTCCACCTGTCTCTCATCCTCTTTTCACCTCTAGTGTTCCCCCCCTCTCTCCCCACACCTGTTTATAGTCACCTCCCTCCACCTCCAGTGTTTTCCTAGAGTGTTCTCACCCCCTCCACCTGTCTCTCATGTATTATAGTCTTCACCTCTCCCTCCCTCCCTCCCTCCCCGAGTGTTCTCCCCACACCCTGTTTCTCACCTCCCTCCACCTCCATTCCCTCTCTCTCACCCCCCTCCACCTGTGTCTCATAGAGTGTTGTCTTCAGTGTTCTCCCTCCCCCTCTCTCCCCACACCGTCTTTCTCACCTCCCTCCACCTCCATTTCCTCTAGTGTCACCCCCTATCATCCTCTCCTGTTCTTCAGTGTTGTATAGTCCTCCCCCTCCCCCTCTCCACTAGGGGTCTGGACAGTATTGGAAGGATAAGAACGTGGAGGTGTCTCTGCCTAACTTTGACGAGGTGTTGCAGACGCTGGATGACCTGATTGAGTATTTCAAACAGCCCGATCAGAGCTGTTGAACATGAGGAGAAACAGACTCTGCTGAGATCTCTCATCAAACGACAGGAGAGTCTTCAAAGAGGAGGTGAGCTCCCAGAGGCTATAGGGACCTCAGGTTTAATAGGGTTATAGTGTTGGATCAGTGTTGTTTGACTGCTTCGTAGGCGTTGTATTGTATAGTAGAGTGTTGTATAGTAGGTGTTGTACATAGTAGTTTGTAACCAGGTGTCCATAAAGTGTTTATAGTCTGGTTAAATATAGTTGCACTACTTAGTGAATAGGGTTCTGTTAGGGATGCAGACCTTGTATGAGTGTTGTTTAGTGTTGTATAGTAGTGTTGGTGTTGTATGTGTGTTGTATAGTGTGTGTTAGTGTTGTCAGGGCATGCTGACCCTGCTGGTGATGTGCATCGAGTGTTGTATCAAGTGTTGTACAACAGTGTTGCTCACTTTGGAGAGCATGCTGAGGGAAGAGAGGTTGTGTAGGGTGTAGTATGCATGGAAGAGCATCCTCAACCTAGTCTACCAACTACTGGGTGAGAGAGAGTGTTGAAACCTTAGGGTGTTGTGGATGCAGTGTTGTATAGTATACACACACACACACAGTGTTGTATAGTAGAGTGTTGTATAGTAGACAGTGTTGTGTAGTGTTGTATAGTAGAGTGTTGTACACACACACACATACACACAGGAACACACACACAGGATACAGTGTTGTATAGTACAGTGTTGTAACACACCCACACCTCCCTGAGCCCCATTTGGAGTGTTGAGAAGATAGTGTTGACAGGTGTTGACATGGCAGTTATGTGTGGTTAGTCACAGAGGAGAGAGAGAAATAGAGAAGAGAGTAAGAAAGAGAAAGATATAGTGAGAAATAGACGGACAGACAGAGTGTTGTATAGAGACAGAGAGAGACAGAGAGAGACAGAGAGAGTGTTGATAGTAGAGAGACAGAGAGAAAGAGAGAGAAAGAGAAGAGTGTTGTATGAGAGTGTTCATCACATGAATTAAAGTGTAACTGGATCTTAACACCTTATCCTGTCTGTTGTTGTATAGTACAGTTGATGTCAGTGTTGATGAAGTGTTGAGGTACCGGATACATCCCAAATAGCACCCTATTCCCTATGTAGTGTATACTAGTCTTTACCACAGCCCATAGGCATATATACAAATGACTTCTAAGAAGTTTCAGTATGTGTTGTCCACCTTTTGTTTTGTTGATGTCCTAGAAATAATGTAGTGTTGGTTTTAACGAGTGTTGTATAGTAGAGTGTTGTATAGTAGAGTGTTGTATAGTAGAGTGTTGTATAGTAGAGTGTTGTATAGTAGAGTGTTGTATAGTAGAGTGTTGTATAGTAGAGTGTTGTTGTATGTAGTGTTGTATAGTAGAGTGTTGTAGAGTGTTGTATATTGTTGTATAGTAGTGTTGATTGTTGTATAGTATAGTGTTGTATAGTATAGTGTTGTATAGTATAGTGTTGTATAGTATAGTGTTGTGTTGTATATGTTGTATAGTTGTTGTATAGTGTTGAGAGTGTTGTATAGTGTTGTATAGTATAGTATGTTGTATAGTAGAGTGTTGTATAGTAGAGTTGTATTGTATAGTGGAGTGTTGTATAGTATAGTGTTGTATGGTGTTGTATAGTAGAGTGTTGTATAGTATGGTGTTGTTTAGTGTTGTATAGTAGAGTATTGTATAGTAGAGTGTTGTATAGTAGAGTGTTGTATAGTAGAGTGTTGTATAGAGTGTTGTTAGTGTTGTATAGTAGAGTGTTGTATAGTGTTGTATAGAGTGTTGTATAGTAGAGTGTTGTATGTTGTAGTAGAGTGTTGTATAGTAGAGTGTTGTATAGTATGGTGTTGTTTAGTGTTGTATAGTAGAGTGTTGTATATAGTGTTGTAGAGTGTTGTATAGTAGAGTGTTGTATAGTATAGTGTTGTATAGTGTTGTATAGTGTTGTATAGTAGAGTGTTGTATAGTATAGTGTTGTATAGTAGAGTGTTGTATAGTAGAGTGTTGTATAGTAGAGTGTTGTATAGTATAGTGTTGTATAGAGTGTTGTATAGTGTTGTATAGTGTAGTGTTATAGTGTTGTATAGTAGATAGTAGAGTGTTGTATAGTAGAGTGTTGTATAGTAGTGTTGTATAGTATGAGTGTTGTATAGTAGAGTGTTGTATAGAAGTGTATAGTAGAGTGTTGTATATAGTGTTGTAGTAGTGTTGTATAGTATAGTGTTGTATAGTAGAGTGTTGTATAGTAGAGTGTTTGTAGTGTTGTATAGTGTTGTATAGTAGAGTTGTTGTATAGTGTTGTATGGTGTTGTATGTTGTTGTATAGTGTTATAGTAGGTGTTGTATAGTAGTGTTGTATAGTAGAGTGTTGTATTATAGTAGGTGTTGTATAGTGTTGTAGTAGTGTTGTTGTATTAGTGTTGTATAGAGAGTGTTTTATAGTATAGTGTTGTGTTGTATAGTAGAGTGTTGTATAGTATAGTGTTGTATAGTATATAGTGTTGTATAGTAGAGTGTTGTATAGAGTGTTGTATAGTGTTGTATAGTGTTGTATAGTAGAGTGTTGTATAGTGTTGTATAGTAGTGTTGTATAGTAGAGTGTTGTAGTGTTGTAGTGTTGTATAGTAGAGTGTTGTAGTTAGTGTTGTATAGTATAGTGTTGTATAGTGTTGTATAGTATAGTGTTGTTGTAGAGTGTTTGTAGTGTTGTATATTATAGTGTTGTATAGAGTGTTGTATAGTAGAGTGTTGTAGTAGTGTTGTAGAGTGTTGTATAGTAGTATGGTGTTGTTGTAGTAGTGTTGTATAGTAGATTGTTGTATAGTGTTGTATAGTGTTGTATAGTGTTGTATAGTATAGTGTTGTATAGTATAGTGTTGTATAGTAGAGTGTTGTATTATAGTGTTGTATAGTAGAGTGTTGTATAGTGTTGTAGAGTGTTGTATAGTAGAGTGTTGTATAGTATAGTGTTGTATAGTGTTGTATAGTAGTGTTGTATAGTAGAGTGTTGTATAGTGTATATGTAGTGTTGTATAGTGTTGTTGTATAAGTGTTGTATAGTGTTGTATAGTATAGTGTTGTATAGTAGAGTGTTTGTAGTGTTGTATAGTGTTGTATAGTAGAGTTGTATAGTTGTTGTATAGTATAGTGTTGTATGTAGTATAGTGTTGTATAGTAGAGTGTTGTAGTAGAGTGTTGTATAGTAGTGTTGTATAGTATAGTGTTGTAGTAGTGTTGTATAGTAGAGTGTTGTATATAGTAGAGTGTTGTATAGTAGAGTGTTGTATAGTAGTGTTGTATAGTGTTGTAGTGTTGTATAGTAGAGTGTTGTATAGTATAGTGTTGTATAGTGTTGTATAGTAGTGTTGTATAGTAGAGTGTTGTATAGTAGTAGTGTTGTATAGTAGAGTGTTGTATAGTATAGTGTTGTATAGTAGAGTGTTGTATAGAGTGTTGTATAGTAGTGTTGTAGTAGTGTTGTATAGTAGTATAGTGTTGTATATAGTGTTGCATAGTATAGTGTTGTATGGTATAGTGTTGTATAGGAGAGTGTTGTATAGTAGAGTGTTGTATAGTAGAGTGTTGTATAGTAGAGTGTTGTATAGTAGAGTGTTGTATAGTAGAGTGTTGTATAGTAGAGTGTTGTATAGGAATGTGTTTTATAGTAGAGTGTTGTATAGTAGTGTTGTATAGTATGGTGTTGTATATTATAGTGTTGTATAGTAGAGTGTTGTATAGTAGAGTGTTGTGTAGTGTTGTATAGTGTTGTATAGTAGAGTGTTGTATAGTATGGTGTTGTATAGTATGGTGTTGTATAGTATGGTGTTGTATAGTGTTGTATAGTAGTGTTGTATAGTAGTTAGAGTGTTGTATAGTAGAGTGTTGTATAGTAGAGTGTTGTATAGTAGAGTGTTGTATAGTAGAGTGTTGTATAGTTAGTGTTGTATAGCAGAGTGTTGTATAGTAGAGTGTTGTTTAGTGTTGTATAGTATAGTGTGTGTATAGGATTGTATAGTATAATGTTGTATAGTAGAGTGTTGTATAGTAGAGTGTATTAGAGTTGTTGTATAGTATAGTGTTGTATAGTATAGTGTTGTATAGTTGAGTGTTGTGTAGTGTTGTATAGTATAGTGTTGTATAGTATAGTGTTGTGTAGGAGAGTGTTGTATAGTAGAGTGTTGTATAGTAGAGTGTTGTATAGTAGAGTGTTGTATAGTAGAGTGTTGTATAGTAGTGTTGTATAGTAGAGTGTTGTATAGTAGAGTGTTGTATAGTAAAGTGTTGTATAGTAGTGTTGTATAGTAGAGTGTTGTTATAGTGTTGTAGAGGTGTTGTATAGTAGTGTTGTTATTATAGTGTTGTATAGTAGAGTGTTGTATAGTAGAGTGTTGTATAGTAGAGTGTTGTTAGTAGAGTGTTGTAGTAGAGTGTTGTATAGTAGTGTTGTATAGTGTTGTATAGTATAGTGTTGTATAGTAGTGTTGTATAGTATATTGTTGTATAGTAGAGTGTTGTATAGTAGAGTGTTGTGTAGTGTTGTATAGTAGTGTTGTATAGTATAGTTGTTGTAGTAGAGTGTTGTATAGTAGTTGTATGTATAGTGTTGTATGGTATAGTGTTGCATAGTATAGTGTTGTATAGTAGAGTGTTGTATAGTAGAGTGTTGTATAGTATATAGTGTTGTATAGTATAGTGTTGTATAGGAGAGTGTTGTATAGTAGAGTGTTGTATAGTAGTGTTGTATAGTAGAGTGTTGTATAGTAGAGTGTTGTATAGTAGAGTGTTGTATAGTAGAGTGTTGTGTAGTAGAGTGTTGTATAGTATGGTGTTGTATAGTGTTGTATAGGAGAGTGTTTTATAGTAGAGTGTTGTATAGTAGAGTGTTGTGTAGTGTTGTATAGTAGAGTGTTGTATAGTAGAGTGTTGTATAGTAGAGTGTTGTATAGGAAAGTGTTGTATAGTATGGTGTTGTATAGTGTTGTATAGTAGAGTGTTGTATAGTAGAGTGTTGTATAGGAACGTGTTTTATAGTAGAGTGTTGTATAGTAGAGTGTTGTATAGGAAAGTGTTTTATAGTAGAGTGTTGTATAGTAGAGTGTTGTATAGTGTTGTATAGTATATGGTGTTGTATATTATAGTGTTGTATAGTAGAGTGTTGTATAGTAGAGTGTTGTGTAGTGTTGTATAGTGTTGTATAGTAGAGTGTTGTATAGTATGGTGTTGTATAGTGTTGTATAGTAGTGTTGTATAGTAGAGTGTTGTATAGTGTTGTATAGGAGAGTGTTGTATAGTAGAGTGTTGTATATAGTGTTGTATAGGAGAGTGTTGTATAGTAGAGTGTTGTATAGTAGAGTGTTGTATAGTATAGTGTTGTATAGTGTTGTTGTATAGTAGAGTGTTGTATAGTAGAGTGTTGTATAGTAGAGTGTTGTATAGTAGAGTGTTGTATAGTGTTGTATAGTAGAGTGTTGTATAGTAGAGTGTTGTATAGTAGAGTGTTGTATAGTATAGTGTTGTATAGTAGAGTGTTGTAGAGTGTTTTATAGTAGAGTGTAGTGTTGTATAGTAGAGTGTTGTATAGTATAGTGTTGTATAGTATAGTGTTGTATAGTAGAGTGTTGTATAGTAGAGTGTTGTGTAGTGTATAGTATAGTGTTGTATAGTAGAGTGTTGTATAGTAGAGTGTTCTATAGTGTTGTATAGTATAGTGTTGTGTTGTAGAGTGTTGTATAGTAGAGTGTTGTATAGTAGAGTGTTGTATAGTGTTGTATATTATAGTGTTGTATAGTAGAGTGTTGTATAGTATGGTGTTGTTTAGTGTTGTATAGTAGAGTGTTGTATAGTATGGGGTTGTATATTATAGTGTTGTATAGTAGAGTGTTGCATAGTAGATTGTTGTATAGTAGAGTGTTGTATAGTAGAGTGTTGTATAGTATGGTGTTGTATAGTAGAGTGTTGTATAGTATGGTGTTGTAGAGTATTTTATAGTATAGTGTTGCATAGTGTGGTACAGTATATTTGAGTGTTGTATAGTAGAGTGTTGTATAGTGTTGTATAGGAGAGTGGTGCATCGTAGAGTGTTGTATAGTAGAGTGTTGCATAGTATGGTGTTGTAGAGTATTTTATAGTATAGTGTTGTATAGTGTGGTACAGTATATTTGAGTGTTGTATAGTAGAGTGTTGTGTAGTAGGGTGTTGTAATGAGTTCAAACTTGGTTTCATTAGACCAGAGAATCTTGTTTCTCATGGTTCTGAGAGTCCTTTAGGTGCCATTTGGCCAACTCCAATTGGGCTGTCATGTGCCTTTTACTGAGTAATGGGCATTTTGGTACCCTTCCCCACATCTGTGCCTCGACACAATCCTGTCTTAGAGCTCTACGGACAATTTGTTCGACGTCATGGTTTTGTTTTTGCTCTGTCATTGTCAACTGTGGGACCTTAAATAGACAGGCGTGTGTCTTTCCAAATCATGTCAAATCAATGTAATTTACCACAAGTGGATTAAAAATAAATTGTAGAAACATCTCAGGGATGATCAATGGAAACAGGATGCACCTGAGCTCAATTTCAAGTCTCATACCAAAGGGTCTGAATAGTTATGTAAATAATGTTTGTATGTTTTTTATGTTTAATACATTTGCAAAAAAATCTAAAATCCAGCTTTTGCTTTGTTGTTATGGGGTATTGTGTGTAAATTGATGAGGAAAACATGTATTTAATACATTTTTGAATTAGTCTGTAACAAAATGTGGAAAAGGGGAAGGAGTCTGTCAAACATAGTAGTTTAGATATGGATGTAGACGTTAAACTCTCGTCTGACTCGGCCTCTCTCTCTCCACCCTCTCACCCCTCTCACCCCTCTCACCCCTCTCACCCCTCTGCAATGTCTGCATCAACCTTTCATCCCTGTCATTCCTCACCCCTCTTTCCCTCACTCACCCCCCTCTCATTTACCTCACCTTTCTCTAGCCTCTCCAATCCATTGGAAACATGAGCAACTGTACCCAGTTCTCCCCTTGACCTCACACTCTCCTTCCTCTCTCCCCCACATACCCCTCCTCTCCCTCTTCCTCCTCTCTCCCCCAGATACCCCTCCTCTCCCTCTTCCTCCTCTCTCCCCCACATACCCCTCCTCTCCCTCTTCCTCCTCTCTCCCCCACCTACCACTCCTCTCCCTCCTTCATCTATCCCCCACATACCCCTCCTCTCCCTCTTCCTCCTCTCTACCCCACATACCCCTCCTCTCCCTCTTCCTCCTCTCTCCCCCACATACCCCTCCTCACCCTCTCCTTCATCTATCCCCCACATACCCCTCCTCTCCCTCTTCCCTCCCCCACATTCCCCTCCTCTCCCTCTTCCTCTTCTCTACCCCACATACCCCTCCTCTCCCTCTTCCTCCTCTCTCCCCCACATACCCCTCCTCTCCCTCTCCTTCATCTATTCCCCACATACCCCTCCTCTCCCTCTTCCTCCTCTCTCCCCCACCTACCACTCCTCTCCCTCTTCCTCCTCTCTCCCCCACATACCCCTCCTCTCCCTCTTCCTCCTCTCTACCCCACATACCCCTCCTCTCCCTCTTCCTCCTCTCTCCCCCACATACCACTCCTCACCCTCTCCTTCATCTATCCCCCACATACCCCTCCTCTCCCTCCTCTCTACCCCAAATACCCCTCCTCTCCCTCTTCCTCCTCTCTCCCCCACATACCCCTCCTCACCCTCTCCTTCATCTATCCCCCACATACCCCTCCTCCACACCCCTCTTCAAAACTACCCCTTATCCCTCTGTGTCCTTCCTCTGACACATCTAACTCTTCTTCTCTCTCTTCAGCCTCTCTGATCAAGGGGAACAGAAACAACTGCACCCAGTTCTCCAGGAACCTGGACTGGCTGGTCAGCAAGCTGGAGAGACTTGAGTCCTCATCAGGTATACTGGATTTCATAGAGTTAACATTAACATATTGGGTATGGAATTGTTTGTTCATGTTGTCAAATGCCTTTATTGCGAGCTAATTTGGGGCTGCATGCATCTAGTGTAAGTTAACCTGAGGCATGACATGTACTGTAAGCAGTTATAGTGCTGTAATCAAGGAGTCATAGCCTGTTGTATACTCTAATGTCCCAGTCCCAATAGTGTGTTGTGATAAACAAAAATGTTCCACTCAGGTATCCTGCAGGTTCTCCACTGCATCCTGATAGAGTCTCCTGATTTAATTGTATTCTACTCTACTCTAGGTATCCTGCAGGTTCTCCACTATATCCTGATAGAGTCTCCTGATTTAATTGTATTCTACTCTACTCTAGGTATCCTGCAGGTTCTCCACTATATCCTGATAGAGTCTCCTGATTTAATTGTATTCTACTCTACTCTAGGTATCCTGCAGGTTCTCCACTATATCCTGATAGAGTCTCCTGATTTAATTGTATTCTACTCTACTCTAGGTATCCTGCAGGTTCTCCACTATATCCTGATAGAGTCTCCTGATTTAATTGTATTCTACTCTACTCTAGGTATCCTGCAGGTTCTCCACTATATCCTGATAGAGTCTCCTGATTTAATTGTATTCTACTCTACTCTAGGTATCCTGGAGGTTCTCCACTGCATCCTGATAGAGTCTCCTGAAGCTCTGAACATCATCCAGAGAGGACACATCAAGTCCATCATCTCCCTGCTCTACAAACACGGACGCAACCACAAGGTCAGCAAAACAACGCATTACTGGTTTTCTAATGAACTCATTCTAAACGTTCTAAACTCATTTTAAACACATTCTAAGCACAATCTAAAAGCTCTAAACACATTCTAAAAGTTCTAAACACATTCTAAATGTTCTAAAGACATTCTAAATGTTAGAACCACATTCTAAATGTTCTAAACTCATTCTAAACTTTCTAAACTCATTCTAAACGTTCTAAACTCATTCTAAACGTTCTAAACACATTCTAAACGTTCTAAACACATTCTAAATGTTAGAACCACATTCTTAATGTTCTAAACTCATTCTTAATGTTCTAAACTCATTCTAAACGTTCTAAACGCATTCTAAATGTTCTAAACACATTCTACATGTCCTAAACACATTCTAAATGTTCTAAACACATTCTAAACGTTCAAAACACATTCTAAATGTTCTAAACACATTCTAATGCTCTAAACACATTCTGAATGTTCTAAACCCATTCTAAATGTTCGAACCTCATTCCAAATGTTCTAAACACATTCTAAATGTTCGAAACACATTCTAAACGTTCAAAACACATTCTAAATGTTCTAAACACATTCTAATGTTCTAAACTCATTCTTAATGTTCTAAACACATCCTTAATGTTCTAAACACATCCTAAATGTTCTAAACACATCCTAAATGTTCTAAACTCATTCTAAACATTCTAAACACATTCTGAATGTTCTAAACTCATTCTAAATTTTATAAACACATTCTAATGTTCTAAACACTTTCTAAACACATTCTAAATGTTCTAAACACATTCTAATGTTCTAAACACATTCTAAACATATTCAAAATGTTCTAAACACATTCTAAATGTTCTCAACTCATTCTAAATGTTCTAAACACATTTTAAATGTTCTAAACACATTCTAAATGTTCTAAACACATTCTAAATGTTCTAAACACGTTCTAAATGTTCTAAACTCATTCTAAACACATTCTAAATGTTCTAAACACATTCTAAATATTCTAAACACATTCTATATGTTCTAAACACATTCTAAACGTTCTAAACACATTCTATATGTTCTAAACACATTCTAAACGTTCTAAACTCAGAGGCATATATATTCAGTAGGAGCAGTGCTTTGGCCTTCAACTTCTTTACTCCGAGGTTGAGAGTAAACATGTATGTAAATATGTGGTTGTCACAGCTGTCAGCGTGGCAGCGTGATTTTAACAACAGCCTCGGGCTGCATATCACATTGTTTTAACATTCCTGCTACGTGTTTTACATGCAGCGTTAAACTTGTCACCGAGCCCTGCTTGGTTAATTGGGTTAGCTGGGCATGCAGGAGCACATGCAGGGCCAGTTTGCATCCTGAATGGCATCTTATTCCCTATGTAATACACTACTTTTCACCAGAGCCTACAGTGTATGGGTTGGAAACCCAGTCTCGTATACACCAGCTGTTGATCCATGCCATGGAATCCTATAGGCTTTTAACAACCAATAAAGACAAAGGGCATGCATGCCCCTCTAAGGGTTATTGGCATAGCATTGCTTACCCACCCAGGGAGGTAATGAAGTGTCTGTTTGTTGCTTAGCGGCATGTGTTATTGTTACACAGAACAAACCAGAGGATTATCACCTTCTGTGTTTATGTGTGAAGAGTTTTTCAGTGGTGTGACACACTTATAGAACAGAGACAGAGAGAGATACAGAGAGACCGAGAGATACAGAGAGACCGAGAGACAGAGAGAGACAGGGAGACCAAGAGACAGAGAGCCAGGGAGAGAGACAGAGAGAAAGAGACAGAGAGCCAGGGAGAGAGACAGAGACCGAGAGACAGAGAGAGACAGAGAGACAGAGACCAAGAGACAGAGAGAGAGTGAAAGACAGAGAGAGCCAGAGAGCCAGGGAGAGAGACAGAGAGGGACAGAGAGACAACAGAGACAGAGAGAGACAGAGAAAGACAGAGAGAGTCAGAGAGCCAGGGAGAGAGACAGAGAAAGACAGAGAGACAGAGACAGAGAGACAGAGACAGAGAAAGACAGAGACAAGAGAGACAGAGACCGAGAGACAGAGAAAGACAGAGAGAGACAGAGAGACAGAGCCAGAGAGCCAGAGAGAGAAAGTGAAGAGATGAAGCTTCATCACATAATTAAAAGTGTGACCGGTTCCTAACACCCTATTCTGTCTGCCCTCTGGTACAGTGATGTCATGATGAAGTGTGGAGGCAGCGGATACCACAGCCCATAGGACTCTGTTCAAAAGATGTGCACATTGTCAGACAAGGGAGGATGTTGACACAAGTCAGAGCAATGTTCAAACCCTGATAACTTTATTAACAAATAGTCAATTCCAGATGCTTTATCATTGACCTTTAACCTTGCTTTGTTATCTGAAGATCACTGTAGAGAACAGGAGAGGTATAGAGGAATGACCCCTACAAAGTTTCAGTATGTGATGTCCACCTTTTGTTGTGATGTCCTAGAAACAGGCCCATGGTTTTAACGAATTCCTCTCAGTTCACCTTGACCGCACTCATATTCATCGGGTGTTCTTCCACACACGATCGCTTCCACACACACACACACACACACACACACACACACACACACACACACACACACACACACACACACACACACACACACACACACACACACACACACACACACACACACACACACACACACTTCCACACAATAACCCCACACACTTCCACACACACACACACTTCCACACAATAACCCCACACACTTCACACACACACGCACGCACACACACACACACACACACACACACACACACACACACACACACACACACACACACACACACACACACACACTTCCACACAATAACCCCACACACTTCCACACACACACACACTTCCACACAATAACCCCACACACTTCACACACACACACACACACACACACACACACACACACACACACACACACACACTAACCCCAAACAGGTCATCCTGAAGACAGTGCCTCCCTTTTATCCATTCTTTCTCAATCCCATTGTTTGTCTCTCCCCCTCCCTCCCTCTATCTCTATCTGTCTAGATCCTGGACGTCCTGTGTTCTCTGTGTGTGTGTAACGGGGTGGCTGTGAGAGCCAATCAGAACCTCATCTGTGATCACCTGCTTCCCAAGAGAGATCTGCTCCTGCAGACACGATTGGTCAATGATGTTCAGAGGTAACAGGAAGTAGAAAGTGTTTGTAACTTGTTTTTTTTGTACTTATTTTGTACATAATGTTGCTGCTGCCATCATTTATGACTGAAAATAACTTCTGGACATCAGAACCACGAATTGGTACGAACGAGTCCAACGAGTCAGACGTGAATGACATACTGCTTTCCCGGGAACAGGCCCGAATCCCTGTCATTTGTGTCAAGAGAAGACAGAGAAAAGGGGGGAGGAGGTCGGACTGCCTTCGGAGAATTCGTAGGCGAGCGAGTAAACCCCCACTGACATCCGTTCTATTGCCCAACGTGCAATCATGGGAAAATCAAATCAATGACCTACGAGCAAGATTAAACTACTAACGGGACATTAAAAACTGCAACATCTTATGTTTCAGTCAAGGCTGAACGACGACATGAACAACATACAGCTGGTTTTTATACTGTATCGGCACAATACAACAGCAGCCTCTGGTAAGACAAGGGGTATGAGGTCTATGTATATCTAAGGACGTCTCGAGGTTTGGCTCACCTGAGGTAGAGTATCTCATGATAAGCTGTAGACCACACTATCTACCTAGAAAGTTTTCATCTGTATTTTTCATAGCTGTCTACATACCACCACAGACCGATGCTGGTACTAAGACTGCACTCAATGAGCTGTATACCCGTCACGTTGTATAATGATAGGAGCCAGGCGCAGGAATACGAC
>NC_088230.1:35130955-35148455 GCF_036934945.1 Oncorhynchus masou masou
CTGTAATCACTCTTAGAGACTTAGCCATGAAGACTCACACATCCCTCTCTCTCTCAATTTAATTCAATTCAATTCAAGGGGCTTTATTGGCATGGGACACATGTTAACATTGCCAAAGCAAGTGAGGTTGATAATCTACAATAGTGAAATAAACAATTAACAGTAAATTAACAGTAAACATTAAATGTTGTTTCAAAACAATAAAGGCATTACAAATGTCATATGATGTGTGTTCTTCACTGGTCACCCTTTTCTCGTGGCAACAGGTCACACATCTTGCTGCTGTGATGTCACACTGTGGAATTTCACCCAGTAGATATGGGAGTTTATCAAAATTGGGTTTGTTTTCGGATTGTTTGTGGATCTGTGTAATCTGAGGGAAATATGTCTCTCTAATATGGTCATACATTGGGCAGGAGGTTAGGAAGTGCAGCTCAGTTTTCACCTCATGTTGTGGGCAGTGAGCACATAGCCTGTCTTCTCTTGAGAGCCATGTCTGCCTCTGGCGGCCTTTCTCAATAGCAAGGCTATGCTCACTGAGTCTGTACATAGTCAAAGCTTTCCATAAGTTTGGGTCAGTCACAGTGGTCAGGTATTCTGCCGCTGTGTACTCTCTGTTACTCTCTGTTACTCTCTGTTACTCTCTGTTACTCTCTGTCTAACTTACTTGATGAAGTCTGAGTTCCTGCTCTTTAGGCCACAGGCTGATATAGTAAAAGCTTTGTGTTCCATTGTGTCTAGTGTTGTTTTTGTGTGGTTTAGGCTTGGACCATTACAGTAGCTGTGAGCAGAGAATGTTGAGCATCTGATACATATCTCTTAAGTCCCAGGATGGGGCTTGGGGGGGGTGCATTAGTGGGCGTTGGGTCTGTTGCTCTGCTCACAGCGTGGGCATATGTGCGGCTGTCATGTTGAGGTCCTTGCTGCGGGTGGCATGGGGTGGGGGGGGGCAGAAGGGGCATAGGTCTGATCTGGGGGGCTATATTGGGTGTGGCCAGGGTTTGTTTGGGGTGGGCAGCTGGTTGGTGTGTCTGGGTGTAGGTCCTCTTGGCGTGGATTCTCTCAGGTCTTTCGGGGGGGGGTCTGAGCGTGGTGTCTGTTGTTCCTGTGTGAGTTGCTCGGGCTTTGGTTGAGGGTGACTCTCTCTCTCTCTCTCTCTCCTCTTTAACTGCATCAGTTACAGTGGCTATTAGCAAGTTGAGAAAACGAGCTGAAGCCCTTTGTACAGGAATGGTTATCACAGTATAATTTCCTCCCAAGCCCTGGAATACGTTAATGAGAGAGAGAGGAGGGGAGACCCAAACAGAGAAACAGAAAGGGAGAGCCACACAAAGAGAGAGAGAGAGCCTTCCAAGAGACTCACAGCCCAAATTAATGATGCTGTGACTCTGAGGAGCCTCATTACTCAGAGGGCTTGGACCTTCTCATTCATTAATGACAATATTTAGGAAGCATAGCTGTTCGCCTGGTTAATTTTAATTTACCAAGCCCTCATTAGCTCGACGGTGACATTGGTTTGTTTCCAAACGGCACCCTATCCCCTGTTTAGTGCACCACTTTTGATTTAGGCTCTGGTAAAAAGTAGTGCACTATATAGGGAATAGGGTGCCATAGTTCTCTGGTCTAAAGTAGTGCACTATATAGGGAATAGGGTGCCATAGTTCTCTGGTCAAAAGTAGTGCACTATGCAGGGAATAGGGCTCTGGTCAAAAGTAGTGCACTATGCAGGGAATAGGGCTCTGGTCAAAAGTAGTGCACTATGCAGGGAATAGGGCTCTGGTCAAAAGTAGTGCACTATGCAGGGAATAGGGCTCTGGTCAAAAGTAGTGCACTATGTAGGGAATAGGGTGCCATTTGGGACAAATCCCCATGTTGGGGGCAAGGGACAGATACTTGGCAGGATGATGAGAATATAATAAATGTGATGATACACTTAGAATTTGGTACATTTATCATCTCCGAGTAGAGCAGAACAGACTAGAGAACATCACCTTTCTGTTGGAATTATCTCCTCTGCAATCTCCTACCATCTTTTATTGTCAGCTGAAGCCAGATATACACACACACACACACACACACACACACACACACACACACACACACACACACAGACACACACAGAGACACACGCACACACGCGCACACACACACACACACACACGCACAGACACACACACACAAACACACAAACACACACACACGCACACGCGCACAGACACACACGCACACACACACTCACACACACGCACACGCGCACAAACACACACACACACACACAGGCATGTTGAGTCTGGGCACACTCATCTTGGTTAGACATTCATACAGTAAAGCTGATAACTTCACTCTGCTCTGTACCTCAGTGGTTCTTTGTATTTATTATGCAGCTACTCTTCCTGGGGTTTATTATGGATCCTCATTAGTTCCTGTCAAGGCAGCTTGGCAAGATCTCTTCCTGGAGTCCAAACACATTAAGGCAATTACATCACACAAAACCCCCAAAATAAAACAGTATCATATAAAAATTAAATCAAATAGTATTTGTCACGTGCCGAATATCAAATCAAATTCATTTGTATAGCCCTTCTTACATCAGCTGATATCTCAAAGTGCTGTTCATAAACCCAGCCTAAAATCCAAAACAGCAAGCAATGCATTTGTAGAAGCACGGTGGCTAGGAAAAACTCCCTAGAAAGGCCAAAACCTAGGAAGAAACCTAGAGATGAACCAGACTATGAGGGGTGGCCAGTCCTCTTCTGGCTGTGCCGGGTGGAGATTATAACAGAACATGGCCAAGACGTTCAAATGTTCATAAATGATTAGCAATGTCAAATAATAATTATCACAGTAGTTGTCGAGGGTGCGAAAAGTCAGCACCTCAGGAGTAAATATCAGTTGGCTTTTCATAACCGATCATTGAGAGTATCTCTACCGCTCCTGCTGTCTCTAGAGAGTTGAAAACAGCAGGTCTGGGACAGGTAGCTTGTCCGGTGAACAGGTCAGGGTTCCATAGCCGCAGGCAGAACAGTTGAAACTGGAGCAGCAGCACGGCCAGGTGGACTGGGGACAGCAAGGAGTCATCATGCCAGGTAGTCCTGAGGCATGGTATTAGGGCTCAGGTCCTCCGAGAGAGAAAATAGAGAAAGATAGAATTAGAGAGAGCATACTTAAATTCACACAGGACACCGGATAAGACAGGAGAAATACTCCAGATATAACAGACTAACACTAGCCCCCCAACACATAAACTACTGCAGCATAAATACTGGAGGCTGAGACAGGAGGGGTCAGGAGACACTGTGGCCCCATCCGAGGACACCCCCGGACAGGGCCAAACAGGAAGGATATAACCCCACCCACTTTGCCAAAGCACAGCCCCCACACCACGAGAGGGATATCTTCAACCACCAACTTACCATCCTGAGACAAGGCCGAGTATAGCCCACAAAGATCTCTGCCACGGCACAACCCAAGGGGGGGGCGCCAACCCAGACAGGTAGACCAGTGACTCAACCCACTCAAGTGACGCACCCCTCCTTGGGACGGCATGGAAGAGCACCAGTAAGCCAGTGACTCAGCCCCTGTAATAGGGTTAGAGGCAGAGAATCCCAGTGGAAAGAGGGGAACCGGCCAGGCAGAGACAGCAAGGGCGGTTCGTTGCTCCAGAGCCTTTCCGTTCACCTTCACACTCCTGGGACAGACTGCATTCAATCATAGGACCCACTGAAGAGATGAGTCTTCAGTAAAGACTTAAAGGTTGAGACCGAGTCTGCGTGTCTCACATGGGTAGGCCGACCATTCCATAAAATTGGAGCTCTGTAGGAGAAAGCCCTGCCTCCAGCTGTTTGCTTAGAAATTCTAGGGACAATTAGTAGGCCTGCGTCTTGTGACCGTAGCGTACGTGTAGGTATGTCCCCATCTCAGCTACTGTTGTATCAACATGTTTTGACCATGACAGTTTACAATCCAGGGTTACTCCAAGCAGTTTAGTCACCACAACTTGCTCAATTACCACATTATTCATTACAATATTTAGTTTCAGGGTTTAGTAAATAATTAATCCCAAATACAATGCTTTTTGTTTTTGAAATATTTAGGACAAATTTAACCTCTCTGGGATATGTGGGACTCCCACCTGGCCAAAAGCCAGGGAAAATGCAGAGCGCCAAATTCAAATAAATTACTATAAAAAGGAAACTTTCATTAAATCACACATGCAAGATAGCAAATTAAAGCTACACTTGTTGTGAATCCAGCCAACATGTCAGATTTCAAAAAGGCTTTTTGGCGAAAGCAAACGATGCTATTATATGAGGATAGCACCTCCGTAAACAAAGAGAGAAAAGCATATTTCAACCCTATAGGCGCGACACAAAACGCAGAAATAAAAATATAATTCATGCCTTACCTTTGACAAGCCTCTTTTGTTGGCACTCCAATATGTCCCATAACATCATAAATGGTCCTTTGTTCGATTCATTCTGTCGATATATATCCAAAATGTCAATTTATTTGGCGTGTTTGATCCAGAAAAACACCGGTTCCAACTTGCGCAACATGACTACAAAATATCTCAAGGGTTACCTGTAAACTTTGCCAAAACATTTCAAACTACTTTTATATTACAACTTTGGCTATTTTTTAACGTAAATAATCGATAACATTGAAGACGGGATGATCTGTGTTCAATACAAGAGGAAAACAAACTGTAGCTAGCTTTCTGGTCACGCGCCTCTATCTAACAGTACAGTTCTAGTGACACACGTTCAAGATGGCCGTACTTCTTCATTACACAAAGGAAAAAACCTCAACCAATTTCTAAAGACTGTTGACATCCAGTGGAAGCGATAGGAACTGCAAGAAGGTCCTTTAGAAATCTGGATTCCCAATGAAAACACATTCACAAGAGAGTGACCTCAAAAAAAAGATCTGAATGGTTTGTCCTCGGGGTTTCGCCTGCTAAATACGTTCTGTTATACTCACAGACATGATTAAAACAGTTTTAGAAACTTCAGAGTGTTTTACTAATAATATGCATATCTTATCTTTTGGGTATGGGTAGCAGGCAGTTGGATTTGGGCATGCATTTCATCCGAATGTGAAAATACTGCCCCCTGTCACCAAGAAATGAATCCTTGCCACCCATTCTGAAACTAACTCCAGCTCTTTGTTAAGTGTTGCAGTCATTTCACTTGCTGTAGTAGCTGACGTGTTTAGTGTTGAGTCATCCACATACATAGACACACCTGCTTTACTCATAGCTAGTGGCATGTCATTGGTAAAGATTTTATAAAGTAAGGGGCCTAGACAGCTGCCCTGGGGAATGCCTGATTCTATCTGGATTATGTTGGAGATGCTTCCATTAAAGAACACACTCTGTGTTATGTTAGACAGGTAACTCTTATATCTACAATATAGCAGGGGGTGTAAAGCCATCACACATAAGTGGTTAGACATTCATACAGTAAAGTTTCAGACCTGTGGTCAAATAATATTCTTGATGGGCAAGAAGAATAGTCCCAAAACTTGAAGCCCCGCCCATCTGGCACTCCTGACCATAGAATTAGGAATTAGAATAGTAGAATGGACATGAACCTTCTTATTTTTATTTACTAGGCAAGTCAGTTAAGAACAAATTCTTATTTTCAATGATGGTCTAAAGGTCAGACATTTTGGTCAGATAGTTGGTCAACCATGTTTTGCCAGTGCTGTGATAAGATATTGTGTAAATTAATGAATTTGAAGAATTGATCTACACTGCATGAGTGTTAGCAAGCTAGCCAGCCAGTTTTATAGGAATGATTCCATTAATTTGTCAAATTAACTGCCAATATGCCAACATTTCATTCAAGCAGTGCATTCAATCCACAGCCATACACTGGCTGAAATCAGTTGATGATAGGACTTAGAGAAGGTGTAAATGCAACAAGCACTGATATTGTATCATATAATAGCACTAAGGATTAAACATATTTGAATAATTGTAAATAGAACATGAACACAGGTCTAAGTGGCTCCTCTGCTACATTTAGCAGATTATCTCGTTTAATTACAAATAGACTGGCCAACGGTAATTACAATTACACTGACCTGAATTAATTACAATTAGACTGTCCTGATGTAATTACAATTAGACTGGCCTGAGGTAATTACAATTAGACTGGCCTGAGGTAATTACAATTATACTGGCCTGAGGTAATTACAAATAGACTGGCCTGATGTAATTACAATTAGACTGTCCTGATGTAATTACAATTAGACTGGCCTGAGGTAATTACAATTATACTGGCCTGAGGTAATTACAATTAGACTGGCCCAAGGTAATTACAATTATACTGGCCTGAGGTAATTACAAATAGACTGGCCTGATGTAATTACAATTAGACTGGCCTGATGTAATTACAATTAGACTGGCCTGAAGTAATTACAGTTATACTGGCCTGAGGTAATTACAATTATACTGGCCTGAGGTAATTACAAATAGACTGGCCTGATGTAATTACAATTAGACTGTCCTGATGTAATTACAATTAGACTGGCCTGAGGTAATTACAATTATACTGGCCTGAGGTAATTACAATTATACTGGCCTGAGGTAATTACAAATAGACTGGCCTGATGTAATTACAATTAGACTGGCCCGAGGTAATTACAATTATACTGGCCTGATGTAATTACAAATAGACTGGCCTGATGTAATTACAATTAGACTGGCCTGAGGTAATTACAGTTAGACTGGCCTGAGGTAATTACAATTAGACTGGCCTGGTGTAGTTACAATTAGACTGGCCTGGTGTAGTTACAATTAGACTGACCTGAGGTAATTACAAATAGACTGTCCTGATGTAATTACAATTAGACTGGCCTGATGTAATTACAATTAGACTGACCTGATGTAATTACAATTAGACTGGCCTGATGTAATTACAATTAGACTGGCCTGATGTAATTACAATTAAACTGGCCTGATGTAATTACAATTAGACTGACCTGATGTAATTACAATTAGACTGGCCTGATGTAATTACAATTAGACTGGCCTGATGTAATTACAATAAGACTGACTTGAGGTAATTACAATTAGACTGGCCTGATGTAATTACAATTAGACTGACTTGAGGTATTTACAATTAGACTGGCCCGAGGTAATTACAATTAGACTGTCCCGAGGATATTGCAATAGACTGGCCTGAGGTAATTACAATTAGACTGACTTGAGGTATTTACAATTAGACTGGCCCGAGGTAATTACAATTAGACTGTCCCGAGGATATTGCAATAGACTGACTTGAGGTATTTACAATTAGACTGACCTGATGTAATTACAAGTAGTCTGGCCCGAGGATATTGCAATTAGACTGGCCTGAGGTAATTACAATTAGACTGTCCCGAGGATATTGCAATTAGACTGGCCTGAGGTAATTACAATTAGACTGGCCTGAGGTAACCTAGCGAAATACACAGTGCAAATGTGTTGAAGGTTTATTTGAAAAATGCTGATTCAGTTAATGGGTTTGTTTGGAACTTCATTCTCCCGTATTGAACGATTGTAGTCTACATTATCAGTAACACATTTGGTGGTGTATCGTGATTGGATCATTTAAGTTTCCATTTGTTACACATTAATCTCAGCACCCAGAGCTAGTGTTTTAGCTGTCACAACAGACTATTGTTAGATAGACTAGCTACGCAGTGAATAATTTAAGTTTTTGTCAACCGTTCTGTCAACAGTTGCAAATCGGTTTGTGCATCCAGACGTGGGCCATGCTAAATTGCCTCTCCTCTCTCCCTCAGGTTCGAGATGACAACAAGAGGCAGCACCCTTGCCTGGTGGATTTCACCAAGCTGCCTGAAACAGAGAGCAACTATAACCTGCAGATGTCTAGTGAAACTCTCAAGTGAGTAGCTAGGCTAAGATTGTAAACACATATACATACTGTATCACATGACTCATTCCATCCAATTACACTGAAAAGAGTAGCCACCGATGACAACCAAACTGACATCTCAGTATCTCCAATAAAATGATCTACCTCTTCCACACGCGGTGATTGATAGCCATGTTTTACGAAGAGGATGTTTCATACTTGGCTAAGTAATTGACAGATAGGCTATTTAATTGAGGCTGTTCGTACCAGGAAGTGTCTTTAGAAGGAGTGCCTGGGTGTTGACTCTGTGCATGGGGGGCGGGGGGGGGGGTGATGACTCACTGTTTAGGTGGATGCTGGGGCTCTGAGCTGAGAGCTCCTCCAGGGCTCTTTAAATCAATACTCCCCTGGTGTTACTCACTCAGGGGATCTAACTCATTAAATGCAGCTAGCTGCTTCGATATTTTCCTCATGCAGCCCACACACAGTTCATGTGAATCATTATTTGGGGAATTCTTTACTAACTGAAATGTACAGCTGCAGCCCTGACATATAATCAATAGTAGCATATGCGGCGAGTGTGAATTTAACTTCTTGCGTCGAGCAATCCCGGATCCGGGATCCTATATATAGCCTCAAGCTCAAGCTCAATAGTTAACGTTGCATAATGCAATGTTAACTATTCATGAAAATCGCAAATGAAATGAAATAAATATATTTGCTCTCAAGCTTAGACTTTTGTTAACAACGCTGTTATCTCAGATTTTCAAAATATGCTTTTCAACCATAGCTAAACAAGCATTTGTGTAAGAGTATTGATAGCTAGCATAGCTATAAGCCTAGAATTCAGCCAGCAACATTTTCACAAAAACAAAAAAATCATTCAAATAAAATCATTTACCTTTGAAGAACTTCAGATGTTTTCAATGAGGAGACTCTCAGTTAGATAGCAAATGTTCAGTTTTTCAAAAAAATATTATTTGTGTAGGACAAATCGCTCCGTTTTGTTCACGTTTGGCTATGAAAAAAACCTGTATCCAGTTATAGCCTCAAGCTCATTAGCATAACGTAAGAAGAACTATTTATGAAAATCGCAAATGAAATGAAATGAATGTGCTAGCTCTCAAGCTTAGCCTTTTCTTAACAACACTGTCATCTCAGATTTTCAAAATATGCTTTTGAACCATAGCAAAACAAGCATTTGTGTAAGAGTATTGATTGCTAGCGTAGCATTTAGCGTAGCATTTAGCGGGCAACATTTGCACAAAAACCTGAAAAGGATTCAAATAAAATCATTTACCTTTGAAGAACTTCGGATGTTTTCAATGAGGAGACTCTCAGTTACATTGCAAATGTTCAGTTTTTCCTGAAAGATTCTTTGTGTAGGAGAAATCGCTCCGTTTTGTACATCACGTTTGGGTACCAAAAAAAAACGAAAATTCAGTCATCAAAACGGCGAACTGATTTCCAAATTAACTCCATAATATTGACTGAAACACGGCAAACGCTGTTTAGAATCAATCCTCAAGGTGTTTTTCACATATCTCTTCATTGATATATCGTTCGTGAATGTCTACTTTCTCCTGTGAATCGCTTGGAAAAAGACGTGCAGTTGAAGGTGACGCACCAATTTCGACGGAGGACACCGGGGGGACACCTGGCAAATGTAGTCTCTTATGGTCAATCTTCCAATGATATGCCTACAAATACGTCACAATGCTGCAGACACCTTGGGGAAACGATAGATCGGGCAGGCTCATTCCTTGCGCATTCACAGCCATATAAGGAGACAATGAAAAACAGAGCCTCAAAAATCCTGCTCATTTCCTGTTTGAAGTTTCATCTTGGTTTCGCCTGTAGCATCAGTTCTGGGGCACTCACAGACAATATCTTTGCAGTTTTGGAAACGTCAGAGTGTTCCCTTTCCAAAGCTGTCAATTATATGCATAGTCGAGCATCTTTTTGTGACAAAATATTGCGCTTAAAACGGGCACGTTTTTTTTATCCAATAATGAAATAACGCCCCCATAGATGTAACAGGTTAAAGTATTTTTTTTGGGGGGGGGGATAATTTTCACCTTAAAAATACACCTTTATAATGAAGCGTTCCGTGCGTCATCGCATTTTCCAGACTTACATAAGATGGCTTGTTATTCATAATGTGATGGTTGGATTGGATCATCATAATTTAGATTTAAAAAATGCAAAAAGCAATCAGTATTCACCAAAACAAAAGGACATTGCTGAGCGTGTAGAGGTGTAGAAAATGGCCTGTTCGGCTATAGACGCGATCAGATACGTTTCTGTCTGTCTTCGGACAGGAAAAAAATATGGCAATTCTATTACACTTTATAAGACTGGAGACATTAGCAGAATCTTATTTAATAGCCAACAGACAACAAGTACATGGGAGCCTAATCTGCTGATACTGACAAACCAAATGATTTGTATATACAGTGCATTCGGAAAGTATTCAGACCCCTTGACTTTTTACACATTTTGTTATGTTACGGCCTTATTCTAAAATGGATGAAATACACTTTCCTCCTATCCCATAATGACAAAGTGAAAACAGCTAATGATCACGCTTTCTGCTATACAGTAGTGGCCTACGTTGAATGATTGTATAGTAGTAGGCAAATTAGACTATATAATTTTGTCATTTTAATTCAGTTTACTTTAGGGTACGTTTCTGAATAGTAAAGTTACTGAGGCTTTTTTGTTGTTGCAAATAGTTGTTTTTATTGCGTCACATCAAAGACATTACAGTCAATAAAACAAATCATTTTTCCAAGTTACTGGTGCTGATCTCATGAAACAATGACCTAGTATATAAGTGGAATAGAATAGTGGCAGGTGTGGACAGAGTATCTGTCTGCTAGGGTCCCCAAAAAAATGGCTACATTTAAAAAACATGATGGAAAAATATAAAATAAGTTTCAAGTTGTATTAGTTGTATGTACAGGATACGCCTGTTATACACTGTCCAATGAAATGCTTACTTACAGGTAACAAAGCTATAATGGTGAGGTTTTAACTCGTGTGTTTCTGTCTCTTTCTCTCTGTGTGTCAGGACACTGTTGGCACTGGGATGTCATGTGACACAGACTAACATTAACGCTGAGGAAGATCTGAAGAAAGTCAAACTGCCCAAGGAGTAAGTCATGTTGTTTCTACTAGTGGACCTATCTGCTGTAGCAGTAGGAGGTTGATTGTAAAACCCTGCATGGGGAGAAATGTACTCAGAGACTGTGACTTATTGTTATTGAGATGACCAGTCAATAAAGCAATGTGAGAGAAATAATGATGAATTCATTAGGAAATCAGAGGGAGTCTTGTCTTGTGGTTTGAGACACTTCAACTACAGCTCTACAGATCTACAGCTCTACAGCTCTAAAGTTATACAGTTCTACAGCTCTACAGCTCTAAAGTTATACAGTTCTACATCTCTGCAGCTCTACAGTTCTACAGCTCTACAGTTCTACAGCTCTACAGCACTACAGTTCTACAGCTCTACATCTCTATAGCTCTACAGCTCTACAGCTCTACAGCTCTACAGTTATACAGCTCTACAGCTCTACAGTTCTACAGCTCTAAGGTTATACAGCTCTACAGCTCTACAGTTCTACAGTTCTACGTTCTACAGCTCTACAGCTCTACAGCTCTACAGCTCTACAGCTCTACAGCTCTACAGTTCTACAGCTCTACAGTTTTACAGCTCTACATCTCTACAGCTCTACAGCTCTCTAGTTATACTGTTCTACTGTTCTACAGCTCTACAGTTGTACAGTTCTACAGCTCTACAGTTTTATAGCTCTACATCTCTACAGCTCTACAGCTCTACAGTTCTAAAGCTCTACAGTTTTACAGCTCTACATCTCTACAGCTATACAGCTCTCTAGTTATACTGTTCTACTGTTCTACAGCTCTCTAGTTATACTGTTCTACAGCTCTACAGGTCTATTTCTCTACAGCTCTACAGTTATACAGTTCTATAGCTCTACAGCTCTATATGTCTACAGTTCTACAGCTCTACAGCTCTCTAGTTCTACAGCTCTACAGTTTTACAGCTCTACAACTCTACAGCTGTACAGCTCTACATCTCTGCAGCTCTACAGTTCTACAGCTCTACAGTTCTATAGCTCTACAGCTCTACAGCTCTACAGCTCTACAGTTATACAGTTCTACATCTCTACAGTTCTACAGCTCTACAGTTCTACAGCTCTACAGCTCTATAGCTCTACAGCTCTACAGCTCTATAGCTCTACAGCTCTACAGCTCTACAGCTCTACAGTTATACAACTCTACAGCTCTACAGTTCTACAGCTCTAAGGTTATACAGCTCTACAGCTCTACAGTTCTACAGTTCTACGTTCTACAGCTCTACAGCTCTACAGTTCTACAGCTCTACAGCTCTACAGCTCTACAGCTCTACAGCTCTACAGTTTTACAGCTCTACATCTCTACAGCTCTACAGCTCTCTAGTTATACTGTTCTACTGTTCTACAGCTCTACAGTTGTACAGTTCTACAGCTCTACAGTTTTATAGCTCTACATCTCTACAGCTCTACAGCTCTACAGTTCTCTAGTTATACTGTTCTACAGCTCTACAGGTCTATTTCTCTACAGCTCTACAGTTATACAGTTCTATAGCTCTACAGCTCTGCAGGTCTACAGTTCTACAGCTCTACAGCTCTACAGCTCTACAGCTCTGCAGCTCTACAGTTCTACAGTTCTACAGCTCTACAGCTCTACATTTCTGCAGCTCTACAGGTCTACAGCTCTACAGTTCTACAGCTCTACAGCTCTACATTTCTGCAGCTTTACAGTTCTACAGCTCTACAGTTCTACAGCTCTACAGTTCTACAGCTCTACAGTTCTACATCTCTGCAGCTCTACAGTTCTACAGCTCTACAGTTTTACAGCTCTACATCTCTACAGATCTTACAGCTCTCTAGTTCTACAGCTCTACAGCTCTATAGTTTTACAGCTCTACATCTCTACAGCTCTACAGCTCTCTAGTTATACTGTTCTACAGCTCTACAGTTCTATTTCTCTACAGCTCTACAGTTATACAGTTCTATAGCTCTACAGCTCTATATGTCTACAGTTCTACAGCTCTACAGCTCTCTAGTTCTACAGCTCTACAGTTTTACAGCTCTACAACTCTACAGCTGTACAGCTCTCTAGTTCTACTGTTCTACATCTCTACAGTTTTACAGCTCTACTTCTCTACAGCTCTCTAGTTCTACTGTTCTACAGTTCTACAGTTTTACAACTTGATATTTTCAGCTATGTGATGTCTAACAGGTATATATTTTGATATTTTCAGCTATGTGATGTCTAACAGGTATATATTTTGATATTTTCAGCTATGTGATGTGTAATGGGTACAAGCCAACGCCACTGCAGCTGTCTGAGGTGAAACTGACGGCTGGTCAGGAGGTCCTGGTAGATAAACTGGCGGAGAACGCTCACAACGTGTGGGCCAAGGACAGGGTCAAACAAGGATGGACGTACGGCATCCAGCAGGTGAAGTGCTCCCTTTATCTGTCAAATCTTCAGTGAACAATCAATGCAATCAAGGCCAAAATACCAGGGATGTTGTTCAAGTTTATTGGTCACGTGTGCTGATACAACAGGTGAAGACCTCATAGTGAAATGCTTACTTACAGTCTCTAATCGATAGTGTGAAAAAAAGTGTGTGTGTGTGTGTGTGTGTGTGTGTGTGTGTGTGTGTGTGTGTGTGTGTGGGTAAGTAAAGAAATAAAACAACAGTAAAAAGACATTTGAAAATAAGAGCAGCAAGGCTATATACAGACACCTGTTAGTCAGGCTGGTTGAGGTAGTATGTACATGTAGATATGGTTAAAGTGACTATGCATATATGATGAACAGAGAGCAGCAGCAGCGTAAAGGAGGGGTTGGTGGGCGGTGGGACACAATGCAGATAGCCCGGTTAGCCAATGTGCGGGAGCACTGGTTGGTCGGGCCAATTGAGGTAGTATGTACATGAATGTATAAGATAAACAGAGAGTAGCAGCAGCGTAAAAGAGGGGTTGGTGGAGGGCACACAGTAAAATAGTCCGGGTAACCATTGGTTACCTGTTCAGGAGTCTAATGGCTTGGGGGTAGAAACTGTTGAGAAGCCTTTTTGTCCTAGACTTGGCGCTCCGGTACCACTTGTCATGCGGTAGTAGAGAGAACAGTCTATGACTGGGGTGGCTGGGGTCTTTGACATTTTCTTTTCCTGCCATTCAGGAAATGTTTTGTCATAGCCGTGATATATGGTCTGATACACCACGGCTGTCAGCCAATCAGCATTCAGGACTCCAACCACCCAGTTTATAAATGACATTATAAACCAATGTCTTTGTCCAATTCTTTAATCTACCAGACATTTCGGAGTGTGACAGGCATCCGATTAACGGATGAGCTTTGACTGCATAAATGTCATCCATTTATAAGTCATCGAACACACCGTTCTTGACAGTACACAACATTATTGAACAAGACAAAACCAGTCCGGTGAAGCAGAGGGGTCTGATGCACGTTGTTATTTATCTCTGTAGGACGTGAAGAGCAGGCGAAACCCTCGCCTGGTGCCGTACGCTCTGCTCGACGAGAGGACCAAGAAGTCTAACAGAGACAGTCTGAGGGAGGCCATCAGGACCCTGGTGGGATATGGCTACGACATCGACCCCCCAGACCAAGAGTGTGAGGACATTAGCAAGTTAATGGTCAAATAACTGTAGAGCTGGACTGTACAGTGCTGGAGTAGCGATCTAATTGTCATTTTACACTGATGTTACATTGTCGGGGCTATCATTAAAGACACTTTTCCAGTATCCTTCAACTCATTTATTAGTAAGCAAACAGGTACATGTCTCCCTTACCTCCCTTACCTCCCTTACCTCCCTCACCTCACTTACCTCCCTTACCTCACTTACCTCACTTACCTCCCTTACCTCCCTCACCTCACTTACCTCCCTTACCTCCCTTACCTCCCTCACCTCACTTACCTCCCTTACCTCCCTTACCTCACTTACCTCCCTTACCTCCCTTATCTCCCTTACCTCACTTATCTCCCTTACCTCACTTACCTACCTTACCTCCCTCACCTCCCTCACCTCCCTTACCTCCCTCACCTCCCTTACCTCACTTACCTCCCTTACCTCCCTTATCTCCCTTACCTCACTTCTCTCCCTTACCTCACTTCTCTCCCTTACCTCACTTCTCTCCCTTACCTCACTTCTCTCCCTTACCTCACTCACCTCCCTCACCTCCCTCACCTCCCTTACCTCACTTACCTCCCTCACCTCCCTTACCTCACTTACCTCCCTTACCTCCCTCACCTCCCTTACCTCACCCATAATATCAGATAATATCTTGTCACTGCCCACCTGAATAGTTAGTGTTTGAGGATAGATTTTAATGGACTGCAATAGATATGGTCCTTGGAGAGGGATTCAGTCAATCTTTCAGAGTACTAAGATATATCTCTCGCTAGGCCCAAAGATGCCCTAGAGTTGTCATCGTTTTGCTATGGGATGAATATCTCCTCTGTGTCCCCAGCCTGTCATATCGTGGAGAGGCAGAGCATTGAGACGGTCCGGTTCTTCCGTGTAGAGCAGACGTATGCAGTGAAGACAGGGAGGTGGTACTTTGAGTTTGAGGCCCTGACCGGAGGGGACATGAGGGTTGGTTGGGCTAGACCAGGCTGTAGGTCAGACTTTGACCTGGGCATGGACGACCAGGCCTACGTCTTCGATGGATACAAGGTAAACAAAAAACTCTTTTTATCTTTAAATCATGTTTAAAAATATATGTATATATATTTAAAATTCTTATTTTGACTCTCTTTTGATATGGTTTGAAGTGTATTATCATGTACGTATCGGTCTAGGCTAACGACCCATCTACCTTACTCATTCTGCATTCAGCAATGTTATATTGTTGCCAAACAAGCCAACAACAAGTTGGCTAAAACAGAAAGAAATGGCATGCCATGCACCTAGGCAAATGATTGTAGACTTGGTCGTACGCTTGATCAACTTCACGTTTCCCGGGTGGTTATTAGATCAGGGTAATACATGTTGTTTGTTCCCCCCAGGGTCGTCGTATACACATGGGTGCACGTTTCTTCGGCCAGTCATGGAACAAAGGAGACGTGGTGGGCTGCATGATCAACATGGAGGACAAGTCTATGATCTTCACGCTCAACGGAGAACTAATCATCACTAACAAGGGATCGGAGCTCTGCTTCGTCGACTTCGAGACAGAGGATGGTGAGTTTATCTTTATCCCTTCTCAGTCTCTTGTTGGAAGACTGTAGTCTGTAGAGGTCCCGTGTGGCTCAGTTGGTAGAGATTGGAAATTTCTCGCATGAAATAGCCTCCATTTCTGAGAACAATTATAGACTGACGAGTTCCAGGAGAAAGTGCTTTGTTTCTGGCCATTTTGAGCCTGTAAACAAACCCACAAATGCTGATGCTCCAGATACTCAACTAGTCTAAAGAAGGCCAGTTGTATTGCTTCTTTAATCAGAACAACAGTTTTCAGCTGTGCTAACATAATTTGCGAAGGGTTTTCCAATGATCAATTAGCCTTTTAAAATGATAAACTTGTATTTGTTAACACAACCTGCCATTGGAAGACAGCAGTGATGGTTGCTGATAATGGGCCTCTGTACGCCTATGTAGATATTCCATTAAAAATCATCCGTTTCCAGCTACAATAGTCATTCACAACATTAACAATGTCTACACTGTATTTCTGATCAATTTGATGTTATTTTTTGCTTTTCATTCAAAAACAAGGACATTTGTAAATGACCCCAAACGTTTGAACTGTAGTGAATGTACTCACTACTGTAAGTCCCCCTTGATAAGATAAGAGTGTCTGCTACAGTGTTAACGTCTCCTTTTCTCTTTAGGAAGATCGGAGGAGGTTCATCCTTCCTTAGCTAACGTGATGTACTGGTTTATACATACGGTACATTTGCTTTGCATCATGTAATGCATTGCTATTTATTCAGATGTATTTATGTATTCAAGATAATGCGTCACCAGAAATGTACTCTTCAGGTTTGGATCTCTAAGAGATCAGAGACGCAGAGCTGTAAACACATACAGCTAATGTCACGACAGATTTCCTCCTCTTCCTCTGAAGAGGAGGTGTAGCAAGGATCGGACCAATATGCAGCGTGGTAGGTGTCCATGGTTTTTAATAAGAGAACTCAACATGAACACAAATATCAAAGTGAACTGGCAACGAAACAGTCCCGTGTGGCACAAACACTGACACAGGAAACAATCACCCACAAAACACCCAAAGAACATGGCTGCCTAAATATGGTTCCCAATCAGAGACAACGATAAACACCTGCCTCTAATTGAGAACCAATCTAGGCAACCATAGACTTACATAAACACCTAGACTAGAAAACACCCCATAAACATACAAAACCCCTAGACCAGACGAAACACATAAATCCCCCATGTCACACCCTGACCTGACCAAAATAATACAGAAAACAAAGATAACGAAAGGCCAGGTCTTGACAGCTAAACTTAAAGCAGCAAAGCATTGGGGAAATCAGTCATTGAATTAGCCTGCAAATGAACCTGCTGTTG